>NW_024870581.1:115822-163685 GCF_013358625.1 Macadamia integrifolia
AAAAAAAAAAAAAAAAAAAAAAACACATTTTCCAAATGAAACCTTACAGAAATGAAACTAAAGAGTCGTTCTCTGCAACTTAAATGAAAAGAGGAAGAAAAAAAAATCCCCATAGTTACAGATGAAACCCATCTCCAAAGCTTTCGTTTGAAGACAACAATTAAGCAAGAAGAGCCTAAAAACGAGATTTTTAGTCATTTGAGTAGAAACCCATATGCAGAAACACATATTTTCCTGCAAATCTATAAGAGACGCTTACAGAGAACACATATGAACAGTTGTTTCAAGTTCTTCGTTGGAACATTAAACGAGAAGATTTTAAACAAATCCAAAGTAGAAACTAACCTCCAAAATGGATTGACTATGAAAAAACTTCTGATAAACCAGATTTTCTACACATAAGAGCACAGATCTATGATATCCAACAAATCTCACAGACCCCTGTTAAAAAAAATAAAAAAAAAAGTCAGACGAACCCATCCATAGCCTCCAACTCCATGATTACTCTTTCTTTTTCAAACTTTTTCTCTCCCTCTTTCACCTTCTCTATTATGCACCACTTTTTTCCCCCAGACATCCACCCTTCAGCCAAAACGACATCATCTTAAAAAGTAAAATAAGAGAAAGATAGCTTTAAAGGCGCCTGTCTTGAGTTTAAATCAACACATAAATATATAAATAAAAAAATAAATAATTAAAAATCATCACAATTTCAGAAAACGAAAAAAATTGATAGTTTTATAGGGTTTTTATAATTAAATCTCACAACAGTTTCTCTCTCGATTTGAAAATTTCCAAAAACCTTTTCTCTTTGTTCTGCCAAATTACAATTTACAGGTTGTATTTGTCGTTACATAAAATTACGGGAATTAATTTAGAAATGGTCCTGGATTTTCGAACTTGAGCAGAACAGCTTGCTTCTGAATTGACAATAATACCCTTCATTAACTCCCAAACTACCAAACACGTTTCTACTTTTCCAATAAAACTGAAATTCAAAAAATAAACTACCCAAATACTATTTTTGGGTTTTATTATTTGTTGGCTTTTTTTTTTTTTTGGTAAATTGTTCTCTAGTTTCTTCTAAATAAATTTAGGTGAAATCTTATCATCAACAAAGTGAAGATAAAATCTCTTCATCCATGGTGATTTGACAAATTATAAATTTTTAGAATGTGAGAATGTGAGTTTCATTGTTAAATCTCGCACTCTATTGATAAAAGTCCAAAATACCTTTCTTTAGAGTTTATAAATTTATGTTTGAAAATTTTCAAAGATTCTTACAAAAATGTCATAGTTATTAGAAAAATCACACAATTCATTTCAAAATACTCGTGAAACAAAGAACAACCATTTCTCTCCCACATCTCACACCTTTTTATTTCACCAGTACTTTCAAATGATTACAGAAGATTTATGGTCATATATGATCCATTGAAACCTAAAGTTTTCCACTTTTTTTATTTCAACAATATTTTCAAGTGATCATAGAAAAATCTTGAAAATTTTCATAACTAGTTGAATGAAAACCATAATTATCAAAAAAATCACACACATGTTCTTTAAAAGTATTTGGTGAAAATAAAATAAAGGAACACCACTTTTCCCCACACTCCCCCTCTTTGTTTCGCCAATACTTCCAAGTGACTGTAAAATATTAGTGGTTAAAATTTTCTCTTTCTTTTAATTTCACTAAATATTTCCTAATGACCATGGAAGAACAACACTCCAATTTTTGTTTAGAGAGAGAAAAAGAAAATGTCGTTGTGTTGGTAGAAAAGTAAGAACAACCCTCCAATTTTTTTAGAGAGAGAGAGAGAGAGAGAGAGAGAGAGTAAATGTTGTTGTGTTGGTAGAAAAGCAAGTTGGTTGTGTAAGACAAAGGTACCTCGTTGATCATAAAAGGGCATCAACCAATCTTCACATAAACATGGCCACTTGCACATGGTGGGAACCACTATTTTCTGAGGAAACTCAGATTTTGTTCATTTTGTGTAAGACACATGGTCCTAAATTCAGCCTCTGATTACGAAATTAAGGGCACACATGTCCCACATGCATGACTCATCATCCACCATATAATGAAACCAAAAAGAAAAAGTGAAGATGTAAAATGGTTAAAAGAATTGGAAAAACAATAAAAAGAAAATGGGAAGGAATAAAGATATAGGGGTATTATGGGGAAAACGTTGAAATTTATATGGTAAGGGTGACCGGTTCAACCGGCAAAAATGAGGGGATTACCGTCAACGGTAGGAATAGGATAGAAAATATTTCGAGGTATTGATGTTTCAGATCCGAGAAGACTGTGAAGAAGGGAAAGTAATAGGACGTCTCGCATCTCCGTCAGAACCGGGCTTTTTCCGTTATGATAATCTTTCCCAACGCTCCACTTCCTTATCTTAGGTTTTGACCCTTTTATTAAATTTTAAGTTGCTTTCGCTATGGATGATGGATCTGAAATTTTTGTGGATAAATAGGTTTTCAGGTTTCTACTCACATATTATCAAGGACTACACTCCCCCCATAGAAAACTTTTTTCCAATATAATCGAGAGGGTTCTATATACCGTCAGTGAGGGAGGAATTTCCTTCGTATGCCATATTAATGGTAATACAAATGAACATATCATTCATATAGGGGTGTCAATTGGTCGATTTAGTTTATTTTTTATCCGGATTGAGATGATTTTGATGTGGGAATGGTGAAACAAAAACCAAATCAATAAGGAAATTCCAAATCTGATCGATTTGATTTTGGTTTTTTTTTCTTCTAGTTAGTTAAAGAGTCAATGTTGATCCAATTTGGGTTCGATTTACCATGCAAATTTATACAAACACGTAAAAATATGAAGAAAAAAATGCATTTTTGAATAAGTTATGGGCTGATTTCGGTTTCTTATGGATTTGGTTTTAGTTTTCGCCTGAGTTTTGAATCGATTTTGATTTGGTTCGGACTTTGTTCAGTTTTTTTTGTTAAGGTTCTTTATACCCAAACCGAAACCAATATGAATGAGGCTTCAGTTTGATTCGGTTCAGCCTACTTAGTTTTACCAGTTCAAGCTAGGTCTTGACACTCCTATATTTATATGACCCATATGATCAAGGTAGGGAAGAGAAAATACAACGTTACCAGGTCATGTGTCCCTTACGACAACACGGGGACCCATGGGAGCATGTGTCCATAGTCTTCAAACATCCAATAGGGGGTGGAATGATCATTTCAGCACCCCTATACTTAGGTTAAGAGATCATTATGACCGCATGGTTTTGCATCAGAATAAGTCTAATGAGAGTGTGTGCATAAATATCAACACTATTAAAATTTTCATTTCATAGAAAATAAAGAGATAATTTTGTAGGCTTTCGTGTCTAAGCCCAGGGAGCCAAGGGCCACACGCCCAAGCAACATTCTTTTTCTCTCATTATATTATCCAATCCCCTAATGAGAGGGCATGTGTTATAGGTAATTTGGTAGAGAGAAGACATGATTTAAAGCCCAAGTTTGGCTATTGTGTCATCCAATGTGAGCCTTTGAGGGCGTTCTGAAGTTAAAAACTTTGGCTTCATTAGATAGTTAAGGCAAGGGATCGGCAGGGAAAAGGAGGAGAGTGTTAAGGAGACAAAAGGGAGGAGGGAGATTGTCAGAAGATTATACACACTGTCAGCGTGCACAGCCTTTTTCATATACTTAATTGTCGTATTTCACACGTTCACTATATGCATAGGAAGAAGGATTGAAATTTCCATCCTCTTAACATGCTAATATATTTATAGAACAAAGAGTACTCTCAGCCGCCAGGTTTTCCTATACCCACTCTCATGAAATATTTTATTTATTATTTAAAATATATATATATATATATATATATACATATATAATTAAAATATTTCATTTTGAGAGGTAGAGGGAACCCCCCCTCGGTTCAAAGAACCTTTTTCCATATTTATATCTTAAACATAATCATCTCTCTCTCTCACACTTCTATATATCTATATATATATATATATATATATATCTTGTCAACACCACCCTATTTAACACTTACTAGTCTTTATCAATAAGCTTACCAATTTTGTGATTCTTATTAACATGGCTAAACTTATCTTATCCTATTAATAGACATCCATTCTATAAGTATATCACGCTCTTAACATATTTGCGTGGTCTCAAAGACTGCAGCCAAGATTTTTCTATTTTCCTTCCCCCCTCTATTAATGTGCCCTTAATTCTATTGTACTTTGTTATGGGTTATTCTCCATATAATCCATGTAATCAAGCACGGTTACACCGTGTCTCAAACCATTGACGTGCTATATAAATAAAACGAAATTTCTTTACATATAAGACAAAAAAAAAAAACCGAAGACAAGAGACCGTTTTCTAGTCACCTAGTCCCATGCGCCAATGGGCCAATGAGAGTGTGCACAAGGGTATCATCATAACTGGGAAAAAAAAATTCCTAGGGGTGAGGGTAATTTCACATTCCCTCATGTCTAGGTACAAGGGGCCACATAACCAAACATTTTTATTTTTCCTCAAAAATATTATAAAATTTATATTTACATTGCCAAAAATGCTCCTTTGTCTTTATATATAAGTAAAATCATGATGATGATATGGTCGGTGAAATAATAGGGCCATAGGGAATGACATTAGAACTCATATCAGTTCATTGATATCAATACCAATATTGATATAGATCAATTATATCGAGTTTGATTGGACACTTTTGCCCCTTAAGATATCGATAGAAGGGTGTAATTATTATTATGTTTTTATTTTATTCTAAACTATATTTCCCCTCCTATTTTGATTGTGGCAATATATTACCAAACATGTATCAATATTGGCCACGACATAAGGGAACACACTAATAAGATGTGACACTATTGTACATAAGAGGGCATCGACACACTCTAGGTGTAGTTCTGCTGCTCCTAAGACGTTGTGTACTAACCGACATCTTTACCTCGAGTCTTCCTACGACTTATCTATTTCATATTATCTTAAAAATAAAAAGACTTTCATGTAAGAATAAAAAATCACAATAAGTGTTGGGGTCAGAGAATCTATTCTCTTTGTTTATTATTATTATTATTATTATTTTATCAATCTTGTATAGGGTCCAGAGGCCACTGGGGTAGCATTTGCTTGGGTGAAAAAATGAAAGATATATATATGTGTATGATTGTTATATTGTCATATTAAAAAGAAAATGTGTGAATAGTTATACTGAAAAATAATCATCGTTGGGGGGTGTTGACAAATGCGAGACTGGAACTGGATTATTTCGTGTTTGAAACGTCGCTTGAACTAAAGAGAGTGTGGTACTGTGGTGTGAGGTTCGATCTCGAGTCACTAATTAATTATTAAATTAATAAAAATGAAGAATAAGCTGACGTCACCTTACTTTGTTGGGTCCTCATCCAATAATATCCAATAAATTAGACAATTTCCCCACTCTTTTACCCAAAATATAATATAAATAATAAATAATTAAATCCCATAAATGGTTCCATGGTTGTCACGTTACTAAACTGTACTCTAATTTGCAGAACAGTCCCTTTCATCCCCAATAAATAATTCAATTCAAATTTAATTTTGCATAAACTTTCATGATAGGGAAATAGCTTTAGGGTTTCATCTATTTGAGGCTTATCGTAATCCATAATATAGTAAATTAAAATAAATTAATCAATTGATTTCATTTTAAAGATATTGGGGAAATGAACTCTCCCTAGTCGTGCATCCTAGGCCCAGAGACGTAGAGGTAGTGGAATGACATTTTCATCCTTGTGAAATTCAAAAACCAATACATATAGATGCTTATGTGTGTTTCTCATTGTTTCTCGAGCTAGCGTACCACCGCAAGAACAATGAGCATTCTTTTCCCTTATATAATAATAAGAAAAAATCCCAACAATATATACACTCTTTCATAACCTAACCATGTGAAACCCACACATTATCATCATGTGTGCCCCTTTGTCGACGAAACCATTTCTATGTCATGATCATGGTTTTAAGTATCGGTGCGTATCATGTCGTATCAATCGATACGTATCCGTATCGGTAGGCATCGGCACGATACATACCGATACGCTACGGAGAATTTTGGGCCATCTTTTGTGTATCGACGTATCGTACATATCGTATCGTGCTATACCGTATCGATATCGATACGTACGATACTCTGCGATACGAACTTTTAAAAATCTAAAAATTCCTGAGAGTATCGGTATGTATCGAAGGTATTGAGCTGTATCGTACCGTATCGGTACGATACGGCTATTTAAGTGTGAATGTGCCTTTTGTTGTTTGAAACAAACACTTCACACTCTCACCAACAGTTTTCTATATTTTGCTTCTTTCTTCCCCTTTGATTCACATACCTTTTTGGAGATTCAAATGGTAGATTAAAAGAAATATTGTGGAAGTGAATGGTTCAAAGAATGAGAGAAACATAGTTCAAGAAGAACCTTGAAGGCTTGAACTTGAAAGTTGAAACATTTGAATAGTAAGTTCTTGAATCTTTACTCACTTTTTTCAACTTTAACCTTAGATTTTCAAGTTTTTTTTTTATAAATCTAAGGTTCATCATACTTAGAATCACATTTTGTGCATCATTATTACATGAAATCATTGGATTTATAAGGATTTACAAACTTTTTTCAAGAGAAAATGAGGGTTTCAATTTTTTTCAAATTTCTTAGATCTACTCATACTCATGCTCAATGGTTAAAAATGTTTAGATTTTTTATATGTTATGTAAAAACAAGTGTTCTACAACTTCCATGGAAATTTTTGATTTTTCTCAAAAAAAAATATATTTTTAATTTTTTTATTCCGAAATTAATTTAAAAAGAAAAAAAGAAAAATCCCCCAAATTTTTTTTTTAGAAAATTTAGTTCATTCAACTCTTAAAAATAATGTCATAACTTATAATTACTAAATACATGATTTCAAATGAAACCCATATTTTTTCCCTAAAAAAGTGAGGGTTTCAATTTTTTTTTATTTCTTAGATCTACTCAAATATATTGGTTCACACTTTGTTGATTTTTTGTATGTTCTTTAAAAACATTTAATCTACAACTTCTATAAAAAAAATTTAATTTTTCTACAATGAATGGGAGACCCACTACCATAAATATTTCGACTGGGGTAAATATTGTGCCTATATTCGACAAGTGCAGAATATCATTGTAGTTGCTCCTATTGAAGAAGAAGGTCCTAGCCAAGGATTTGAATCACCACGACACTCTTCACGGCACTCATCACAGTGGCAATGGCAATGAGGAAAGAAAAAACTGTAAGAAACTCAAACCTCATCATTTTGAACATTTTCAACTCAATATATTTGTCTATCAATACGATACCCTCTACTTAAATATTTATGCATTCTACATGTTATATATAGCTTTTTTTAACTATTTTTTTATGCAAAAGTATATAAAAATGTGTTCCCTATCCATTTATGTGCGTATCTTAGGGTATCTCCGATACGATACGATACCCTCCGATACGTATCTTAATTTTGACCGACCGATACGGCGACCGATACCGATACTTTAATCCTTGTTTGCAACCAAGGAATATAATAATTCACTTTTTCTTTGGGTTCACAAATATCCTCCTCGATTTTAGTATTTTCTAAACTACCCTAAAAGATTTCATTTCCTTGGTTGCGAGCCCTAGTAGCAAGAACTTGACTTCTACCATGGTAGTAGCCAAATTTCAAGGTCCCACCAAACTGGCCAGGTCTCTTCTATTGATTATTGGGTGTTTTGGTCATCTTAAGTGTCAAGTTGGCAAAAATATGCTACTTTTCAATAGAGAATAGTTTTCTACCCAAAAGCGGAGGAAGCACTAACACTCCCACCTTGGGGTGCGAAATTTTTTTTTTGCTACTACTCGAATTATAGTTACTTTCCTACTATAGTGCTCGCAGCCATCGAAATTGAACAAAAAATTCACTATCCCTTTGGGTTCACAAATACCCTTTGAGATCCATTTATTTCCCTACGAGTAGCAACAGATTTTCATTTGGTGCAGTGCTGCAGTGCACACTCCACTCTTGGACAGGAATCATTTACCCATTTTAATATTAGCTACCTATCGTCGGACATCCATCGTGTTGTCCGTGAATAGGATCCCTTTCCTTCAGCATTAGGTTTTAGGTGATTCTTTTGATAGGTCCTATTAAAGCATGTGAATTTGAAACTAAAACCATTTACCGAAATCAAATCAAACCGAATTGTTTACATCAAAACCTTGAAACCATATAAATGGTTTGATTTTAGTTTTAAAATTGAAATTGTGATTCAATTTTGGTTTTATAGTTTAAACCATTAGTAAACCGTGAAAATAAATCATTAAACCAATTAACATACACATAGTAATTAAGTTTACATCTATTTCAATAAAAAAAATTTACATTAAACAATTATTAAAAAAAACATACAAGAATAAAAAATTCAATTCAATGTTTTTTTTTGCTAAAAAATCATGTGTATTAATAAAAGGAAAAAACGAAAAATAGGAGATACAAGCTGCGTCTAGAGAGACACAAGATACAAGAATACATAGAATGGAGGAGATTGAGATCTCAGGGTCCTCTCCTCACCTTTGGCATGGCCATCAGCAAGGAAGAGGATCCTCAACTCCACAAAATAAAATTTGGAAAATCTATATCTTGGTCTACCTTCTGCATCCCTTCTGATCTCATCCAGCATTGAATGAGGAAAGGAGGGACAAAAGGCACTAGATCCACTTCTAGCCGCACTTTTTGCTAAGTAATCCGCAATTGGATTTACCACTCGATAACAATGAGATAGTTTCCATTGAATGCTGGAAAGATATGGATAAAGTGAATGCCAATCTTGCAAAACGCACCATGGGAATTTTTTTGAGTCAACTACTAGCGATAATGCCAGTGAGTCTGTTTCAATTCATAATCTTTCAATCCCCAGCTGCTTTACTAGTTGGCCTTGAAACTCTACTAAATAGCTAGTTATAACTCCCAAATATGATCCAAAGGAGGAAATTACCCTACCACTTGAATCTCTAATAAGTCCACCCACAGTTGCCCTTCCCGGGTTCCCGAGAGAGCACCCATCAATATTTAGTTTTTTCCACAATGAGGGAGAAGCACACCAAAATACTTCCAGAATTCCTAGGACTCTATTTTTTTCCCAGCAAAATACCTATCATTCGAGCTCAAATCAGATCTGCCACTATAATTCTCTTACTTGAAGAGATTGGAAAGAGTTCTCTAATAGCAGTAAGAACTTGGCGCAAAATAAGCTCAGCACTTATCCCTTGACCATCAAATCTTCTTGTGTTCCGCTGCTACCAAAGGAAATAGGAAACAAGAATCAAACCAGCCATCCAGGCTTCCTTAATTGGCACAACTTTACCTTTGGTTCTCCACCACTAGAACATCTCACGAATAGATATATGTTGATCCCAGCCAATATTGAAGATTAAAGCAAAGGAGACCCAAACCGCCTTGGCATAGTTACACTCTAAAAATAAATGCTGCTTTGTTTCAACTGAATCACAACATAAATCACATCTAGAGACTAAGCATACTCCCTTCTTTTTTATCACCTCATCCGTAGATAAGCAGCCGTGCATCAATTTCCAGCCAACAAGTGCTTGATGAGGAAGAAGACCACTCTTCCAGACACTGTGATACCAAGGCACTTCTGAGTTATGTTTACTGATCTCCTCCCAAGTAGATTTTATAAATAACTTCCCCGACAAAGATGGACTCCAACAACATATATCCTCAGCTTGGGATAAAGGAATGACAATAGCCATCATCTTAGCAAAGATGCACCTCAGCTCCTCAGAGACAATCAGAGGTAAATTCCAGTAAGATTCTCTGATGAAGTCCTTTATATATCTCTCTCTGGGGAACAAAGAAAGGTCCACACCCAATCTTTCCTCAATAGACCACCCATCAATTCATCTATCTTTCCAAAACATAATTTTATCACCATTCCCAACAATCCACCTTTCCTTAGCAGTCACAAAATTCCACATTTTTCTAATTCCTGGCCAAACAGATGAGGATTTATAAGATCTTCACATCTCCCCAGATTTGGATATAAACCTTCCTCTGAAAAAACTCCCTTTAGATGACTTCTTATGCTTAATCTTCCAAGTAATTTTGCTGAGAAAAGCCATATTCACATCTCGAGCTCTTCTAATTCCCAAACCACCTTCCTCCTTGGGCTTGCAAACCGAGCCCCATCTCACTGTAATTTTTTTGCAGAATCAACATCCTCAGACCATATAAAATTTCTCATCCATTGCTCCATGAGAACTACCAAAGATGAGGGCCACCAATAGATTGTAAAATTATGAAGATGGATGCTTGCTATCACCGAGTTCACCAATTCCACCCTTCCCGCCATAGAGAGCAATTTTCCCTTCCATCCAGAAAGCTTTCTTTTAATTTTATCCATTAAAGGAAGTAAAGGATCCCTTCTTACCCTTCCTTTAAAAATCTCCACACTCAAATTACAGCTAGGAATCCCCATTACCTGAGAGATCCTCTCCTTTCTCACTGCAGGAATTTTCCCATAAAATATTTTACTTTTCTCTAAGTTAATATGCTGCCCGAAAAAAGCTTGATATTTTTGAAGAAACAAATTCAACTTTCTCACACACCTAAGGGATCCATTCATGAAGATAAATATATCATCAACGAAAAGATGGTAAGATGGAATTCTTACCCCATGAGGTCCTCCCAAGGTCTTGACTTCATTGGAATCAATGAGTTTTTAAATTCCTCTACAAAGAACTTCTTCAGCTAATATGAATAAAAGAGGGGAGAGAGGATCACCTTGCCAAAGGCCTCGATGCACACTGAAGAAACCCATAGGGCCACCATTTAACAAAATAGAGACGCGAGTAGATTTCAGAGTGTTTCTAATCCAGCCAATTTATTTTTCTCCAAAACCAAATTTCCTCAAGACTGAAAACAGGAACTCCCAGGATAGCGTGTCAAATGCTTTCCTGATATCCAATTTCAGCCCAATACCTGCACCCCGAAAGGAGCTAAACATCATATTTGCCAATTCAGATGCTATAGCTGTATTGGAGGAAATGATCTTCCCTTTTTGAAAGGCACCCTGCTCTTCGGAGATTAGTCTGGGAAGAAGACCACTCAGCCTCGACGCCATAATTTTAGTAATAATATTTCATATAAAATTTCCCATACAGATTGACGTATACTTATCCAAGGAGGAGGCACCTTCCAATTTTGGGATCAAAGTGATAAAGCAGTTGTTCACTCCATTGAGAAAGTAGCCTGAGATAAAATTTAAAAAAAAAAAAAAAAAAAAAAAAACTTTAACAACCTTGCATAAATCCCACTTGACAATGCTCCAACACTTCCTAAAAAATGCACCACAGAAACCATCCGGCCCTAGAGATCTTTCAGGGTCTAAATCCCACACTGCTTTTTTAATTTCTTTATTACTCGGAATAGCTTCAAACCCTACTCTGTCATTTTCCTCTAGAATTTCTGGAATGCAATCAAGACTATCAAGGAAAGGGGTCAAGGGAACCTCCTTGTGAAAGTTTTCATAATATTCCACAACATACTGGCTCAAACTGTTCTGGTCTTCTATAGCGGTTCCATCCTCCTTCTTGAGAGACGGAGTCATATTTCTTGCCCGCCTTATCTTCGTAGATAGGTGAAAAAACTTTGTATTTTTATCACCCTCTCTTAACCATTTTATTCTTGCTTTCTCAGCCCATAGAGCCTCCTAATCTTTCATTGCTTTCACATACATGGACTTAGCATCTGATTCACGAGCAAAAAGCTCATCAGACATACCTGCAGCTTCAATTTCTCCTTGCACATCATCCAAATTATGCTTTGCCTGCTGCATGGCCAAATCAAAATTTGGAAAATTTTGTTTCCCCTAATGTTTAAAAATAGGCTTTAAACACTTCAATTTCATAGTCAATCTAAAAATCGAATGGCCCCAAACTTCCTAATCCCAAACCCCTTTCACAACTTGAAGAAATTCACAATGATCCATTCAGAATTTATGAATTCGAAAAGGAATGTTACTTGGTTTTGGGATTGCATTTTAAACCAATAAAATGGGAGCATGATCTGATCCAGATCGCATAAGGACTTTTTGTGCACAATCTCCGAAAAAATTCAACCAAGCATCATTGATGAAAGATCGATCTAGCAACGCCGTGACATTTCTGAACCTCCTGTTATTGGACCATGTAAATTTTGGCCCCTGAGATGGAACTTGAAGCAAGGAGCATGCATCCACCATAGCTCCGAACTCTGCCGTTGATCCCATTTTATAACGACCTAGCCCTCTCTTCTCATTAGAAAACAAAACAGCATTAAAGTCTCCCACAATTGTCCATGGCTCAGTCCCAAATGAGAAACTAGTGAGATCCATCCACAACTTTTGGCGTTCAGCCCTAAAACAATTTGCATGAATCACAAAGATGCATACCATTCTACCCATCCATTGGAGAGCGATGGTGAGCTACTGCTCAGACTGAAAAATAACTCTTGGGCGAACCAGTCTACGATTCCACACAATCCAAAGATTAGCCTTCTTATCACTCCTACTATTACACAACACCTCTGGAGCAAAACCCAACCTATTAAAAAATAAGGCTGGAAAATTCGAAGCATCTACCCTTGGTTCCGCTAATGAAAAAATATCAGGTGCATGCTCCTTAACCAGTAGACGAAGTGATCTTCGAGCTACACTCTTCCTTACCCCTCTAACATTCCAGAAAAGAACCCTCATCAGGAAACCACTTGACTAGGACCTTTCTTATCAGGCCTATCTACCTGACCTTTACTAAGATGTTTTTTCTTCTTTTTGTTTTGGTCAGAAAGACCTCCTTCTATTACAGCTACACCCTTGTTACAAATTGCCTCATCAATGGCTGCCACCTCTGAGTGCATAACCACAGCTCCATTGCATAAAGAAGAGGATGGAAGTTTTTTGACAACCATATCCTACCCTTCCTTAGCGCCCATTTTTCTTCCTTGAACAGACATAGGAATAGTGTTAGAAGCATGAGTACCTCGTGTAGTAGTCCTTCCTCCTCGAGCACCCTGTCTTTAAATGGCAGAGCACGGACCAGCAATTCTCTTCCTATTCGAACCTCCTCGTAGTCTTTCATAAATATCCTGGGATGGAGGCTGCAGCAAATCTAACTTGTGAATCACACCTTTAATAGCCTCTTTGTGAGCCCATCGAATCTCAGGTCTAGAGATTTCACCCTCTTCTTCCATTCCCTCTTCTTGAAATGCCATGGCTAGGTTATCATAAACTACCATCGCTGCATTACAACCATCAATTTCAGAATCTGAAAAGGATTTCGACCCATGGTCAAACCCATAATGTGAGTTGTCTAGCCCATTATCCGACCCATTATCTGACCCATCTTCAGTCCCCTCTAAGTGATGAGCATTCACCAAATTTGGACTGTCTCTAGAGTTTGAATTCTGGTCCAACACAATTTCTAACCTTCCTTCTTTGTCAATCGCTGATAAGGTAGGATGAGATGCAATAATATCTCCTTCCTTAACACCCGCTTGACCTTCCTTATTTTGAGGTAAATTCAGTCCAGTTGCTCCCCAATTGGTGCACTTTTTGCATTTTGAGAAATCAAATTCAAAACATTTCCTGAATTAGAGGTGCACCCAATACCACGATCTCTTGAGTTCACCCTGGTTTCCCGAGTTACAACCTAGTCAACTCCATCGTGTTCTGCAAAAACTGCCTCAGGGATCACTACCTTAGCAACCACCGATGCTTTTTTATCATCCGCATCTTCTTTAATCTGCATCCAGATAGTTGATGCCCCACACGCTTACAAAAACCACACTTTACTATGCAATCTTCACATATTATCTTCTGTCAAAAGCAGAACTCTTTGACAGAACCTGGCTCTCTCCATTCAACTTGGATTTCATCAATCCGTACGACTGAGTCTCCAATATCCACTTCCACGAGCACCCTCACAAAGTGCCCCGGTAGACCTTGCTTCGTACGCCTATCAACAGCCACCGGATGTCCCACAGCTTTGGCCATCGACAAGAGAACATTCTCATGCCAATACTCCAAAGGCAACTCAGGAAAATGAATCCAAACCAACTTTGTTAGATTTGGCTTTTCATGGATATTAAAATCTACCCTCCACCGTTGGAACCTTATCAACTGACTGTCAAAATGAATTGGACCGTTTCCATATCGAAGCCATGTCCTCCTTCGATCCAACCTGAAAAAATACAAAACCTTTTCCAAGTGGATGCATAATAACACACTGCTTCAAACCCCAGCTTTCAATTGCTTCATTCCGGAGATTATCCAGCGAGCTAAGCCGGAAGTTGATGCGTTCGATCAATGCAAACCTGAAGGATTGCCTGACACTTTCATAGTCTTTCTACGGGATAATCACTCTCGTAATATTACTCGCGTGAATAGATTCCGGCAGAGAAGCCACCTCTGAAACACCTCCCCAGCAAACAGCGTTAGCATAAGATTTTTTTTTCCGCCCACCCACAGCATTCTAGTTAGGGAGCGGCTGAGACTCTACAATGACAACTGGACCTTTATCAATACTTTCCCTATCTCCACATTCTTCAGCCTTAGCACCATCATCGTCCTTCCTGCCACCCTCAGTCTCATCCATCACTCCCACCCCCCAAGTAGTCGTCTGCTAGTCAATTCAATTCAATTCAATGTTACAATTTACATCCATTTCATTAAAAATTTTAAAGGTAAAGAAATTGTTTAGATAAAAAATTAGAAAACATGAGAAAACTGAAACTGTTTTAAAACCATTTATAAGCGGTTTCAATTTTTAATATATGAAACCATTTATTAAATAATTCAGCTTTAATTTTACCTCTTAAAATCTTGTATCGAACCTAACAAACCATCTACATCGAAATCAAACTGATTAACACCCTTATGTCTTACTCTACCGTAATCTAAGAGGAAGGAGATTTTTTTTTTTTTAATGCGAAGGGTGCGATCAAGCAGTGGGCTTCCACGCACCACAAGCTATCAACCTCATGTATTTGAACTTAAATGGGCATACGGCACAATCCATGGAACGGGTCCAGAGGATATATATGGACCTGCCATTTTCCTATTTCTCAGGAAGTAGGAGCGTTCCAGACTTTCAGGGGATAGATGAATAGATGAAGACCCACCATCTCCTGTTTATCAAGAAGTCAGGAGTTAAGAGGGCATGTGATACACAACACAACCATTTCCTTCGTAGCTTCGAAATGCTCCATCCGCTCACCGGTAACTCATCGAGGTGCTTCCCATGTTGAGTTGCAGTACCAGCAAGGCCAAGGTGCACCTCTCTCTCTCTCTCTCTCTCTAGAGAACCACGTGGGATTCCTGTTTTCCTTGGGTGCTGTTGAGCAGGATTAAGGTTTGGTAATGGTGGCTAAGCTAACTGTACGGTTTAATGCAATGTTTGTGATAAACAATGAGACATGGCAGCTGGTTGGCTAAAGAAAAGTTGACACTAACTAGAGGGATGAAAGTGATCTTATAAATCAATAATACACAATTCCCAATTGAACACTTGGGCTTGGGTTGTTTCAACATTTAATATTTTCAAGAAAATTACTACAATTCATGGAATTTAAGGATCTCAAATCGATGGTGTTTTTTGCTTTTTTTCCTTTCCCCTTTTTTCTTATGTTCTGAACTTATGGGAGAGGTTCACAAGGGTTGTGTCGTGGCAGTGTGCCACCATTGGTTCATGCTAACTAAACCCTTTTAGGAAGGACTGAGGACATTTTCAAATGCTCATCCTCTAACTGGATTGGGCTTGCTTTCTAAACCGTTTCTCTCTCATGCAACTATTGCTCTTTTTATCATCCTTCCTCCTCTATGCATGAGGCAAAGAGAGCTCATGACCGCTTCTTCATTTTTATCTTCTTTTGATTATCAATTTATTTATTTATTTTTCCTTAGAATTATCTATGAATTTGTTTTATATATTCTTTTTTATTTTTTTATTTTTTTAGAGGATGTTAGATACGTCATCAGTTTTTCTGGAGCCAGTGGCTCAATCAATAGGAGAACTAAAAGGGGAGGGGAGGGGCATAGGAAACTTTTTCAAGGCGAAGAGGAAAAAGACAAGACACAGATTTGGTAAACCCTGTGTGTCGTTTATTGTAGCATTGTGTAATATGAATAAAATTCTACTATGAGATGGATTCAAATAAGGCACTTCACTAAGGGTAGGACAAGTTAGTTATTGATTTATAGATAAAATTAGGTTTAGATTGATTCAAATGAGCTATTGTATATCATCATTTGACATTTCTATTCACATTTTAATTATGTTGCTGAAGTTGTTCCTATGGTTACATTATTTGGAACTTTGTACATATGGATTTGGTATTTGGAAGTTCATTTTTTTTATTTTCATTTTATTTTGTTACCGAAATCTATTGTAATGCATCAATTGGTATTCTTATGATATGAAGTTCTTTGCCTTTCCTTGAATATTGATCCAATATGTATATTCTAAGCTATTTATTTGTAATATTGGTTTGTTTCATCTCATAATACTAAGTTTCTATTCTCTCCGTTAAGGTTCTTAATTGAACATGGACTATATCATATATAACTATAGCCACTTCCATTATTTATTTTGCAATGAAAATTTGACAAATTCTCTTTATCTTTATACATTTTCAAATATTTTTTGTTTTCCTTGTTTATTAACAGGTTCAACTACATGCATGATATTGAGATTCCAATATTGCCGTGTCTTTCTAGAACACAAAAAGTGGAAATGTTCGGTATTTAGAGGCTAGATTTTCCACAACATCTTTGCTAATGAGCCTGTATCAGTTTAAGGTGTGGTTACTCTAATAGTATTGATATTGGACCTGCCTGAATTGAGCTACCAAATTGCAAGCAGGAGAAAAGAAAATTTGCCAACATGGATTCTTTTGAAGAATCAAAGAATGATATGAATGTATGGATATTCTTTTCCCAGTCTTCTACAACTATTTTCTTATATGGGTTTTCTGCTTCGTCACACCTAATATTTTTACTAGTTTTATCCATTTCTTGGGTTTGCAAGGGGCGTAAGATTACTACCCTGGAAAATTCAAAGCCAATGTGGAAGAAGTGCTATTCATTGGCCCTTATATCCTCCATGGGTTTGTCTTTTTGTGATCTTCTCTTATGCATGTTAAACTACCTCGCTGGGTATAGACAAGGTTGGTCTGATCTAAAGGTTGCTGCCCAAATGGATTTTACATTCAAGACACTCACTTGGTTTGTGATCTCTACTTACTTGTATGCCAATTTTTCTCATTCAAGTGAGAACAAGTTCCCCATTCTACTAAGGATTTGGTGTGGTTTCTATTTCCTAATGTCTTGTTCCTATCTTGCTATACATCTTGCTTTGTTTTGGAACGAGTTTCCCTTATCAATCCTACTTTGGGTCTCTGATGCTATGTCCATTATTGTTGGTTTGTTATTTTGTTATGTTGGGTTATTTGGAAAGTGGAAAGAAGACGAAGATTTTCATCTTTTGGAGCCATTTCTGGAAACTAGTTCTAATCGAGACAATCACAATGACAAGCAAGGATCAAGTGTCAGTGGAGACAATGTAACTCCTTATTCAAAGGCCAATATTCATAGTATTTTTACTTTCTCTTGGATGGGACCTTTGCTTGCATTGGGATATAAAAAAACACTTGACATTGAAGATGTTCCTCAACTTGACAATTGTGATAGTGCCAAGGTGGTCTTTGCTTGTTTTAGAAATAAACTTGAATTTGATATCAATGACAATGGGAATGGAGGCCAGGTAACTACACTCAAGCTAGCAAAGTCATTGATTCTCTCAAGATGGAAAGAAATTTTATGGACTGGTCTACTCTCTATTATATGCATATTGGCTTCTTATGTTGGACCATATCTTATTCGTGACTTTATTCAGTATCTCATTAGCCCTCACAAATTAAAATATGAAGGCTATGCCAGAGTGTTTATTTTTTTTCTTTCAAAACTGATAAAGTGTCTCTCAGAGAGGCACTTGTTCTTTCGATTGCGAAAGATGGCAATTAGGGTTCGTGCTTCCTTGTTCCCATTAATATATAAAAAGGGTCTCAAAATTTCAAGTCAATCAAAGCAAGAC
Organism: Macadamia integrifolia; assembly: GCF_013358625.1. Classification (NCBI taxonomy): domain Eukaryota; kingdom Viridiplantae; phylum Streptophyta; class Magnoliopsida; order Proteales; family Proteaceae; genus Macadamia; species Macadamia integrifolia. Next base: position 134,024 of record NW_024870581.1, read on the forward strand.
CACACTAGTGGGGAGAATGTTAATTTGATGAGTGTTGATGTTGAGAGAGCCGGTCTTTTCAGTTGGTATGTACATGATATATGGAGGGTGCCACTTCAAGTTGTTCTAGCATTATTGATATTGTACAAAAGGTTGGGGCTTGCTTCATTTGTAGCTTTTATTGCCACAATGATTTTGATGTTAGCTAATGTTCCACTAGGAAAACTACAGGAGAAATTTCAAGGGGAATTGATGGATTCAAAGGATCGAAGGATGAAGGTGACATCTGAAGCTTTGAGGAATATGAGAATTCTCAAGCTCCAGGGTTGGGAGATGAAGTTTTTGTCTAAGATAATTGAGGTCAGGAAATTTGAAACAAGATGGATAAAAAGGTTACTTTATACATCAGCTATAACTAGTTTTGTCTACTTGTCTGCTCCAATGTTTGTATCCATGGTTACTTTTGGATTTTGTGTGCTTATGGGGATTCCACTAGACTCGGGGAAGATTTTATCTGCTATTGCAACATTTGAGATATTACAAGAGCCCATTTATAATCTCCCAGACCTAATCTCTATGGTAGTTCAGACTAATGTTTCCCTCCATAGGATAGCATCATTCCTTTGTCTCAATGATCTTCAAACAAATATAGTACAACAGCTTCCGAAAGATAGTTCTAAGATTGCAGTTGAGATAGTCGAGGGAAATTTCTCCTGGGATCTTCACTCCCCTACTCTCACATTGAAAGATCTTAATTTTCAAGTGTATTGTGGTAGACGAGTAGCTATTTGTGGTTCTGTTGGGTCAGGCAAGTCAAGCCTACTTTCATGCATATTGGGGGAAGTGCCAAAGGTATCTGGTAGCATTAAGTTGAATGGGACGAAGGCCTATGTTGCACAATCACCTTGGATACAAAGTGGAAAAATAGTAGACAATATATTGTTTGGTAAGATGATGGACAAGGAAAGGTACGAGATAATTCTTGAAGCATGTTCATTGAAGATGGATCTAGAATTATGGGCATTTGGGGATCAAACTATCATAGGGGAGAGGGGTATCAACCTGAGTGGTGGGCAAAAACAAAGAATCCAGATGGCACGTGCTTTGTACCATGATGCTGATATATATCTACTTGATGATCCTTTTAGTGCCGTAGATGCCCACACGGGAACTCATCTATTTAAGGTAGTTCTATTTTGACCCATACTTCCAAAGACACCTCGTTAGTTAATTCACAATTTTGTTCACCAGAAACTTATTTTCTAAAATTGATCTAAGAAGGAAGGAATATGGTTGTCTAAACCAACAGAACATATAGACACATGATATTCATGTTATTGCATAAAACCTATTGCCTGATTTTACTTATCATTATGAAATATAAATTATATTAATATGTGCAATTATTTGGGTGTTTCTAAGAAATTGAATTTCTTTTACTGCACTTGAACTTTTGTGACAGGAGTGTTTACAAGGAATTTTGGGTTCGAAAACAGTAATTTTTGTTACCCACCAAATAGAGTTTTTATCTTCTGCTGATTTGATCTTGGTGAGAGTATGCTATCTTTTTTTTTTTTTTTTTCAAACTTCAAGTTCCTCAACCTAGCTAGTTTGAGAGCGATTATTTACCTTCTCTTGTTTGGTAGGTTATGAGAAATGGAGAGATTACTCAAACAGGAAAGTATGAAGAAATTCTTCGTTCTGGAACTGACTTTATGGAGTTAGTGGGTGCACATGAAAATGCTTTGAAAGACCTTAAATTTGTCAAATGTGAGTCTACTTTAGAAAATTTAATTAGTGCTGAAGAAGATGACACTATGTCATGTGGCAAGTCTATTCAAGACGATGAGGAAAGAGAACCTGAGAACTGCAAATTAGAAAAGGTGTTTCAACCAGAAGGGCAGCTTGTCCAAGAAGAAAAGAGAGAAAAAGGTGGAGTTAGTCTTTCAGTCTATTGGAGGTATGCCACCACTGCATATAAAGGCACTTTTGTTCCATTGATAATTTTGGCACAAACACTTTTTCAGTTTCTCTTTATAGCAAGTAGTTATTGGATGGTGTTAGCTACTCCTGTTTTAGAGGATGTGAGACCTCGTGTTAGAGGAACCACGCTCATTTTTGTATATGCTGCTATGTTTCTTGGAAGCTCTCTTTGTGTACTTATAAGGTCCATGCTCACTGTAACGGCTGGATACAAGATAGCTACTCTTCTCTTCAATAAAATGCATCTATGCATTTTTCGTGCTCCCTTATCATTTTTTGATTCTACTCCAAGTGGAAGGATTCTAAACCGGGTTAGTAAATATGCTTATTTATTCATAGGGTCTAAATAATCTTATTTGATCACTATAAAAGTTAACAAAGTTTTAATATAATTTAAATTCTAAGTTTTAAATAAACTTTTTTTTATCTACAGGTATCCATAGATCAAAGTGCAGTCGATACCTCTATTCCACATCACATTGAAGAATTTCTTATTTCAATACTTGGATTCCTAGGAACTGCTATTGTACTTTCACAAATTGCATGGAAAATGTTAATAGTTTTTATTCCGATGATTGTGACATGCATCTACTACCAGGTAATTCTATAGCCACTTCCACTTCTCATGATTTGAAATTTCTAATAGGCCATGATACAAGCTGGTTCAAGCTTTGAATAACTAGTGAATTATGAATTTGCTTTTGCAAAGTTGTAGTCTTTTGCTTACCATAATTGTTTGAGAAGTAAAGACCAAACAATGCCAATGTAGTCGTGCAAAGTGCACCTAAATTTTCTTATAAATTTTGCGATACAGTCAACATACAAGAAATGTATCTCTAATTGTAATAAAAAAATTAAAGAAATCAGAAGAAAATGATTGAAGTAAATAAATATGTCCTACTATTTCATCCATGTTGGTGGTGTCATTCTCAACCATCTAATAAAAGAAAGTAAACCTTAAAAAATTTCATAAAAAATCTATATCATTTTCACCCTAATTAGACCTTCAATTTTTTTTAAACATTGTATCTAATTTTATTTTTTATGAACCTTGTCTTATAGCAATACTACATATCTGCAGCACGAGAACTATCACGGATGGTTGGAGTATGTCAGGCTCCAATTATACAACATTTTTCTGAATCTAGTTTAGGTTCAACCACAATCAGGTGCTTCGATCAAGAAGAAAGGTTTATGGACACAAACCTCAAGTTGGTAGATGGGTATTCACGGCCTATATTTCATTTCTCTGGCGCAATGGAGTGGTTATGTTTTCGCATGGATATGTTGGCATCCATTACATATGCTGTATCTTTAATATTCTTGATCTCAGTCCCGAAAGGAGTACTTAGTCCTGGTATAAAATTAAACTTGAGACTTATAAAATCATTTTTAGGGAAACCACAATTGATTGCTCCCAGGAAAGTGTGATTTTGATTTATTTTCTTTTCTCTCTTGAAGGCGCGATTGGTTTAGCAGTTACATACGGGCTTGTGTTCAATATGCAAGGGGTCATATGGGATCTTTGCAGTCTTGAGAATAAAATCATATCCATTGAGAGAATATTGCAGTACACTTGTATCCCTAGTGAACCCCCTCTATATATAGAAGAAAATAAACCAGATCATGAATGGCCATCACAAGGAAAAATTGAAATTATTTCTCTACAGGTGATTCACAATCAAGATTTCACAAGTCTTTATTATCTCCTTGCTTATTTTCTCATTTTGTGGAATAGACCCTCTGAAACATAATGTTGGTGGACATTTCTTCTGCTCTTATAGAATTCTACTAAGTTTCATGATTTTATTATTTTATATGTATGTAGGTCCGGTATGCCCCACACCTTCCACTTGTCTTGCGAGGTCTCACATGTACCTTTCCCGGAGGGATGAAGATTGGTATCGTTGGACGAACAGGAAGTGGTAAATCAACTCTCGTACAAGCTCTCTTCCGTATGCTTGAACCTACAATTGGTCAAATTTTGATAGATGGTATCAACATCTCTAAGATTGGTCTTCATGATTTTCAGTCAAGATTAAGCATCATCCCACAAGACCCAACAATGTTTGAAGGGACTCTAAGAAGTAATCTTGACCCGCTTGAAGAGTATAGTGATGAACAGATCTGGGAGGTGAGTTATTATTATTTGATGAATGATCTTTAATTAATGACAATGATAGAAAAGAGATACTAATTATTGATACACAAACAAGCATACTAAACGGTTGGGACATTCATCTCTATAAACCCCTTTCTCGTGGTTGTCTTCTTTTTATTTTTTGTTCAATTCTGAAATCTTTTCTCTAAGATGTGGAATAATTTCAACGGATAGAGATTCTCTTGGTTGGGACTTAGAAAGTACACTATTCTTATTGCTCTGTATCCTCTTTTCCACTTGGTACCCACTTATTTTTTCGTTTCATCTTTTTCTGAGCTCATCTTTAATGATCAATCTTATTTCATCTTGAATAATCAAGCAAGGTTGTAAGTTGATAGGACTTTCGGTTATCAGGCTTTAGATAAATGTCAGCTTGGTGTTGAAGTTAGAAAGAAAGAAGGAAAGCTTTATTCAGCAGGTTGGTTCTCTCTCATAATTGTACTATCCAAATTTTCTTAACTTCAATTTATCCATGCAAAAGAGAAATATTGTATTGATATATCTAACTTTTGGTGCACAACCAAACCTCCTAGTGCCCCAGCCTCCAACCCCTTTTCCAACAAGGATAGGTGATGAAAAATTCCTGAATAGGTAATCTATTTTCGTATGGTGGTTGTCACAGTGTTTGAAAATGGAGAGAATTGGAGCATAGGTCAAAGGCAGCTTGTCTGCTTAGGGAGAGTATTATTGAAGAGGAGCAAAGTGTTGGTACTTGATGAAGCTACTGCATCAATAGATACTGCAACTGACTATCTAATTCAGCAAACACTTAGGCAACACTTCTCAGGGTCTACTGTTATCACAATCGCACATAGGATAACTTCAATTCTTGATATTGATAAGGTCCTCCTTCTCGATAATGGTTAGTCACTAATATTTAGTATTACACACTCAAATGGGTTCAATAAAGTTTGGTTATACTTCTCCTTATCATTTTTTAGCACTACTAATTAGATTGACATTCTTTCTTGTTTTAAACAGGTCTTGTACTAGAATATGATTCTCCAACCAAATTGCTAGAGAACAAGTCCTCCTCATTTTCAAAGCTTGTTAAGGAGTATACTCGAAGATGTAGTTCCTAGTTTGAAAGGTTTAATGAGTTTTGAATGTTAAAATGTAAGCATGCTACATTTGAATGAAGTACACTGCTATATTGATCTGGAAAAAAAAAATTTGTTGAGAGCAAGTGAATGGAATAGATATTGAGGCTGCTTGCAATTTTTTTTGATTTGGCATTGCTATTTAGTTGTAAGTATTGGGGTAGAAATGAAGAGGAGAAGCAGAGGGAAGTATCTTTTTCTTCATGCATATCTATAAACTTTGAGAGAAGCTTTTGTAGTCCAACAATATGTTCAGACTGCCACGTGGTGCATTAGATAGAGCTAATATTTTGAGGACAAATAGAGCGCAAGGGCCCCTACTCTCATGTCGAGTTTTAACCAAAATAGAATTGAACAAGTAGTAAAATAAAATATTTGAAAATCAAGTGAAATTTTTTATGAGTGGCCAACCCTAGACCATGGGAGTATATATGCTTGAATCGGAGTCTAGAATTTAATATAAATTGTCGAAAATACAAGTGAATCTGCCAATACATGAGAGTGCATATTTTTGTCTAAAATTCTATAAGTGATCAACCCTAGACCTTTCAAAACATCCATATGGTCAAAACTGCCCTGTACCCTTCCATGTGGCAAAACTTGGATTCGGTCTAGAAATAATTTCTAGAGCAGCATGTCATTCAAAAACCTTTTGCCATCAGGCTTCTAAAATAAATAAATAAATATAAAAAAAGGTTTTTTGCTATGTCAAGCATTCTTAATTAATTTATCTACTACCAAAATTTCCTTGAACAACGACAACAATGTTATCTTTTCTATGCCTAAACTGTTCTTACATATTTTTTTCATGATCAAATTTCTAAGTTTCCCTTTTTCAAAGTTTTCCTTCCATGGTCATGCATTTTAGCCCAAAAGTCTCAAAATCGGTTCATAGAGGGTCAATTAGAATTGTTCCTAAAACCAACCATATGGGAGGTTAATTATTCAGACCTTAAAAATGTATGGCTTACGTTCTTTGCAAAAAAGATATTTCTTTAAATAAAAACGACTTTGAAACATCAACTTTATGATTGATTGATGTGTTTTTATTCCAAAAAAAATCTAATGTCTTAATTTTTAGCAAGGTAGGAATGTCAGAAGAATTACTTGATCTAAAACCTTTTAAAAGGGAAAGGTTTGGGTCCCTTTCGTTAAAAGCACTTTTCATAGTCGCATTTTCCTCTTTTTATTTGCAATTACCTTCTTGAATGGGATATACTCATTGAGTTCCACAATAATTCTATTGTGTATGCCATACGCCATTGTTATAGTGGTGTAATTGTAAAATAAGAATTTGATATTTTATTATCTTTATGTTCCTTTAAAAGGAAAGTTTGACAGATTAGGCTAACGACCTTACAAATTAATGAATAATCATGAGAAAAAATGAGGCTTTAGATATCTAGATAAATAGCCAAACTTTCTTGTGAATAGTTAAAACAAATGGATGGCTACAGATAGAAGGGTTGAGAAATACCAATATAAGGAGGTGCATGTTTTAACTTGGCTTAAAATTTTGACAAGCTTACAATCCAAATTGTACTCCCTTGTGCAACCATTGGAATTACCGCATTACAGTTCCATGTGGCAAAAACTGGTTCAGTTATATATGATCTTTTTTTTTTTTTTTTTTTTTTTTTTTTTTTGCTAATGATTGGTATTCAGGCCTTCGGCTTGACTAATCCCGTGGACCTATACTGAGCCCATAATCGCATGGACCAGATTATACCGAGATTAAATGAGAACCATTCAACTTTCACTGAAAGCATATGACCTTTTACCTAATAAAGCAAACTTATTCAAATTAAGTTCATTTTTTCTTTTGTTTTTGTCAATTGTTTTAGTCTCACATTGATTCTGAGTGGGATAATTTCTTTACTCATATACATGTGAACACCTCCTTTTATTATATCCATAGAAATTTACATGGTATCAAAGTGGGTTCTTTCCGACTCTGTCCTCCTTAATTATGTCCAAATATAATGTGGTTCCGACCCACCTACACGTGGGGGGAGTCCCTTTCCTTATATATTTGTGAACACCTTTTATTACTTCGATCTTTTGAGATGAAAATTTATAGTTTGAGAAAGTGAGGTTAGTAGAATTAAAACAAATAATCCGAAGACAGGAGGAAAGTCCCTTACATTGTAATCCGTACCACATCAAATTACTTCCCTTACTTCTCTCAGGATTTTAATACCAAAATTACCCTTGAGCCCGGTTTTCCCTTTTTTTTTCTTTTTTTCTTTTTTTTTTCTTTTTTTTTTTCTATCAGCTAACCAAATCAATAGGCCGAGGAGAAATGGCAAGGATGCATTCTAGGAAGAAAAACAAATCAACTGACGGGCACAAAGTCATTGTCTCTAGTGATTTAATTATTTTGATTTTCTTAGATGTCACCTTTGAAGCCCATGGTTTATGATTCACAAAGAAGGTTGAAATTTGAATCATGAGCAAAAGGCATTTGGTCTCCTCACAACTCATATGCTGCAACTTGGAGTGTACATATTTACTATATGAATGAGTTTTCTCTCCAATTATTTGACTGTATCAGAATTCTTTAATAGAGGATTAATGGTTATCTTTTGTTCAGTTGTAGGGGTGGAGGGGCTAATTTCATGGTAGAGGTAGACAACGTAGACAACACCAGGGTTCTCTCCGCAATTTCTGGTTGTGTATACCATTAATGACCAAGTTCTTGAAACCATTCTTCAACTACAACAGTTATGATATACATGAAGGCCTAGCCAGACAAGTAAAGAAAACAAGAAAACTGGATAAGATAATGACCCAAAATTGAAGGATAATTTTGGTATTTAAAATTTGGAGGGATATAGGGCAGTTAGATTTTTTTTTTTGGGGGGGGGGGTTGGTGGGGTGGGAAATGAACTCTGGAAATTTGCTTTAACGATATAAAAGGTTGTGTTTGGTAGTCAAGAGAAGAAAAGAAAAGAAAAAAGAATCTAGAAAAGAAATGAAATGAAATGGGAAGAAAATAGAACATGTATGTTTAACTACCATTAGAAGAGAAGAAAAGAAAAGCTTTTGTATTTTTCTTTTGTTTTCTTGTGTTTTTGGTAAGATTATTTTTTTCGCATCAAAAGAAAGCTTTATCATTCCTAAGGTGAATTTTGAAATTAAAAAAAAAAATCTTCTCTTAATTGAGGACATACCAAGCACAAAGAGAACTTCTTAAACAAAGAAAAAAATACATTTTTTGTATATTTTTTTTCTTTTCTTTTCTTTTCTTCTCTTGCTCATAACACATATAACCATATCATAACTCTAAATCATTCCGTAACAAGCTAGTAAATTTCACTTTACTTTGCATCCAAAACCCTTTACTATAAAATGTAAAATAAAAATTTATTGTGCTACAGATTAGTCCCACATCGGAAGTTCTTGAATCATCAAATGTTAATATAAGAGGTGGTCTTCTCAATATGCCACAATGCATTTTTTACTGTATGGTGGTCCACTTTCCTACCAAAGCGGGTAAGATTGTAGCAAGAGGGGCCCAAGGGGCTCACTAATAATTACAAAAGTTTCTTTTTGAAGTTCAAAATTTTCACTTTCCTTCCTTTCCCTTTAAATTTTCCTTGCAACCAAACATAGCCTAAGAAAAGGGAACTAACAAAAATGGAAAAACTTTTGCTACTACCTGGCCCATAGCAAATGAAATGGAATAGTTCACTTCCCCTTTGGTTCATAATACCTTCCTAGATTTAGTATTTTCCAAAATACCTTTAAGATTCCCCCTTTGGAACCCTTCTTTTTTTTTTCTCTCTAATTGTTTGGTATTACAAAATTTCCCCTCTTTATAAATTCAAACATCCTTTTTCGCCATGCAGCAACTCCCACAAAGGCATATAGACCCATCTCATTCTACTCTGTTTCAAATCCATCATGTCGCATCTCATTCTTTTGCTTGGACTTCTGATAGTAGCTAACATTACGGTAAGAAAAAATGATGTTTTTCAATTATTCATTCATTTTAATGTGGCTATTGCTTGTTCTTGTTTTATCTTTCTTATGTGGTTATTTTCCCCCATTAAATTTGTAGGGTTCTCAAGCTGAAAATAGTTTTTCACAATATTGGGAAGAGCATATTGGTCTTCCACACCCTCCACGTTGGTTAGCAGCAAAAGCTTCTCCACTAAACCTTGATCAGGTGGTAATGTTTATTAAACTAATGGAGGAAAACGAATTGTCTTCTCACCTAAGTTCATTTTGTGAGCAAGCTAATGTTGCTTGTTCTACAAATGTACTAATGAAGAAGACAGCAGAAAACACAACAATGCCACCAATAGCCCAGTGGAATGCTGCCAAAATGAAATATGATCTTCCAAATGAAGCACCCCTCTCGGTTGCCAGCCAAGGGGGGATACCATATTTCCGGGAGTCAATGGTGACAGAGGGAGGTTTCATTCCTGTTCCTGATCTAAGGGACCCAATGCCATATAAATCGTTCTTGCCGCGATCTCTGGCATTAAAAATCCCATTAACTTTTTCCCGGATTGAGGAATTAAAGAAGCTTTTTGGTGTAGTAGATGAATCAAAAATGGATGAGTATATTCAATACACCCTTGAGATATGTCATAAGAGACCTATTCAAGGTGAGGAGAGCACCTGTGCAACATCCGCTGAGGATCTCATTGATTTTGTTGTCAAAAAATTAAGGCACAATGTACACTTATGGAGTACTGAGAGCATTGAGGGATCTTATGAGAATGTCACAATTGGATCTGTGAAACTCATCCATGGAAACCTCTCTAAACCACCAGTCTTATGTCATAGTCAGCCATTCCCATTTCAAGTTTATTATTGCCATGTTTTACCAAAAGTAAAAGTATATGTAGTCGATATACTTGCTCGGAAGAAAGTGAATCATGCAATCATGGCATGCCACTATGATACATCAACTTGGAATCCAAACCATCTTTCTTTTAAACTATTAGGTTTTGGCCCTGGCCTAATTGAAGTCTGTCATTGGATAAATGAGAATGGAATGGTCTTTACAAGTATAGTATAGGTTGAGTAGCATTTGAAAGTTGATTCTCTCCCAATTCTCTTGTTAAGTTTGTGTTACATGCTACTGCTTTTCTATTTGAAGAACAAACATTTACCTATATTGGCTTGCTTATTATATCTAGCTATCAAGTTTCAATATAATTTTGTTCTTCAATAGTCCTCTAAAATAGATGACAACCTGAAATTAAAAGTAAAACCCAAGATCAGCATAAAGGATAGATCTATGATCATCTAGGGGAGTGACAAAGAAAGTATGCTCAGAACAACTCCAAGAAGAGGCATGTCACAATACTCTGGAGTTTCGAATCATTTGGCAGTGAAAATTTCTATTTGAGTTATATAAGTTTGGTCATATACTTTTTTTTTTTTTTTTTTTTTGGGGGGTGTGGGGGGTGTTATTTCTTTTAAGTTATAGAGTCACTTCTTGTATAAGATTTTTTGGGCTCCAATAATTGGCCCCATTTGATTAGAATGGAAGTGAAAATGTAAAATTATAACAAAACGAAATAAAGTCTTGTAATCATTAAAATTGTGTTACTACCTCAGCAATAGTTTCTGTATTTTTACATTTTTTTTAGTTCCCCTTACCATCTAAACAAAGGTGCCTAGCCTTAATGAAATTATCTTTTCAGTTTTTGTAAGAAAAAACGCTTTGAATCATAGAAGGATGATGTTCAAAGGTTTTTGAATTTGATACAAAAAAAGGAATTTAGAAGGCATTTATAGACTATAGCCATTCAAAATTTGCTACAATGGAAGCAGAGTGGTAGTATGATAGTTTAAAACTGGTACTCTAAAGTAGGCAAATGGTGGCCGGTTGCATTTCCTACATGTCGTTAGTAATTTTGGGAAAAGCAAAAGTTGGGTAAAGAAAAATGTTTGGGGTATTTGAGTCGACTGTGATGTCATCTTCATTATGGATGAACAGGACGAAGATGGATCAGGTTCTCGTACGACAACCATCCACACACATGGAATCCAGCCCGATTCGCACTCCAGTTTACTTCATTCTGGGTTTGAGAAGGAATGGGGCTTCTGTGTCAAATGAGGCTAAATATGGCAAAGAGGATTTTCCTTTTTTTCTGTTGGGTGGTATGAGAAACGGGTCTTGCTGACTCTGGGGAAACTATTACTATATAGGGAATCAATTCGGACTTTTCATCTAGTTCTGTTTAAAATGTTCTCTCATTTGAATTATCAAGTTGCAAGAACCTTATCAGATTGCTATTTTCAGAGTCATTATGCCTTTTGTGGTGATCTCAACATGGAACAAGGGGCAGAGAAGCAATTAGCAGGATTAAGTTAATCCATGTACGTTTCTTCTAATTGTCCAGCTCTTGATCAGTCCGTTAGGGATTTTTATTTACATTTTATGAGTTGGGTTTCAGCACTTCAAGTCAAGTTGTTCAGCTAAACAAGTTACAGCCTCTTTTGTGGTTCCAGAGTGCTAGCGTACTGGTAGCAGCATCGGCTAATAGAAGCTGGCACCTAGAGATCTGGGTATCGACTCCAGGGTGTGTGTGTCCACACCCTCGCCCCCCCACCCCCCCAGTAGGTTGGCTGTTGGCCCTGCAGTGCCCAGTAGGGGCCCTCTAGGATAGATTAGCACAAAGAAAAAAAAAAAAAAAAGATGCCATGGGTCATCAGTGTTCATACTAAGGAAATGAAGGAAGCAACACGTTCTTTGGTGATGAGAATTTGCTTGGGAAAAGAGGATTCAGGTGGGTTTATAAAGGAACTCTGAAATCAGGAGAAGTATGTATTTTTCACCCCCTGGGGGTGGGGGAGGGTTTGGTATGAAATAAAGGTAGCTCCTGAAAATCAACTTCACATGCATAATCTTGGAAAGATCAAACTTGCATCTTCTTTGTTTTTTTAAGAAACAAACATAAATCAATGAATGCATACAATAAGGAAGACAGTGCTGAGATTCAGTCTTTCCAGTTGACCAAACAGATTTTGTATTCAAGTAATTACAGATGTGTGTCTGTATTTACTTGAGTCTTTTTCTCTACTGTCCCTCCATTATGACATCTAAAGGTTGTGGCAATCAGCTGCCACCATTTAAAGAAGCTGAAAATGATTCATTCCACATAGAAGTTGACATCCTGAGCAGATTGGACCACCCAAATCTTTTAGCTCTCGTTGGTTATTATGCAAATGGGAAACATCGATTTCTAGTGTATGAACGTATGTGCAAAGGGAACCTTCAAGATCGCTTAAATGGTAGGGATCAATTACAACAATCAGTATTCTTAAATCTTAACTACTGTACTTATACCTATCTAGTTATGCATACTCGATGTCTAATCCACTCATTTTAACTATGCTGCTATTTGTGCTTGCATTTCTAGGAATAGGTGAAGTGAAAATGGATTGGCCTTTGAGGCTCAAAGTAGCACTTTGAGCAGCATGATGAGGTCTTGCTTATCTGCATTCCAGTTCTGCAATAGGGATTCTTATTGTTCATAGAGATTTCAAATCTACCAATATTATTTTAAGTGCTAATTTTGAAGCAATTGTAATTTACTGTACAAACCATAAGTCTGCTAGTTCATGTATCATGGATAAGACAATCATTGTTCTTGCTTCCCAGATATCTGATATTGTGGTCTTGCCAAGTTGATGCCTGAGGGCCAGGAGATGTATACATCCACAAGGATGCTTGGAACTTATGGTTATTTTGATCCAGAGTATACATTGGTATTGTTTCTGCCTTTTCTATTCATATTCATTTATGCTGGGAGTTAAATGTTAAGAAAACCAAAGTTTCAATGGCGTTGTTGACACTATTTGTGTCATCTGATTCCGAAGAAAACCTCCACATTATTCAGTTTCAATTGGAAGATTTCTTGCGACTTCAGCTAATCTAATCCATAAGAATCTGGTTCCATCATTTCTGTTTTGGTCTAAATATTCCTTAAATATGCTTTCTTTAGCAACCTGAATAGGGTAGTGACACAAACTTTCAAGAAAGGATCAGATTCTATTTTATGCTTATTTGGCTTGATCACTGTTCTTCTTATGTTGATCTTGCTAAAAATACGCAGTTCAGGTTTAAAAATTTGGAGAGCAATAATTCTTCTCTGAATTCAAAACAATAAGAGAATGGAGCCTAGGGCTTCCACTCCGCCTCTTCTACCAGCCCCTGTCAGTACAATTTTTATCATCATCTGTTCTTTGAGCCTTACCTATTCACATTATTCATAGAAAAATTACTGTTACTAATACTAGAACAAGTTGTCAAAGCCTCTGTATCTGCTTCTTTCTTTGACATCATTTTCATTTTATTAAAAATTCTCTAACAAATTTAGGAAATGCCCCATTTTTAATTTGTTTGTGTAATGCACTATGCATGTTAGGAGTACTCTATATGGAATTTGTCTACATCCCCTTTAGAACAAGACTGATTTGTGAAGGTGCCTAACAGTCTAGGAATTGGATTGGGCAGACAGGGAAGCTCACTCTACAAAGTGATGTCTATGCATTTGGAGTTCTTCAGGAACTGTTGAATTGAGTCCACAGATCAAACCCTAGTATTATAGGTAAATTGGTTTTTCAGTTTAAAGGGTGATGAAAATAATCCATAAAGGCCATCAAAGTATAATGGTTCAACTGTGAATTATTCAGGCGAGGGATATATTGAATGATCAGAAGAAGTTGCATAAGGTGATAGACCCAAGGATGAGTGAGTTCATACACCATGGAGTCAATTGCATTGTTTGCCAACCTGGCATAACAGTGCGTCTGTGCTGAGAGAAGTGGGAGACCCTCAATGACAGAATGTGTTAAGCAACTACAACAGACTTCCACAACAAATGCAAAAGGGTTAAGCACAGGGTATATGTAATTAAAATTGGTCTGAAAACTTGAACTATGCTTTTAACAGTGAAAAGCTGCTTCAATCAAACGAAAGTGTGATTTACTTTCTTTCTTTTAGAGTAGGTTATTGAGTTCAGAATTTATGAAATATCCATAAGGTAAATTCTGTAATATTAGTGTAGTTTTATAGAACAGAACATAAGGAAGTACTTCAGAAACTTATTCCGGTGTAGAGAAGCCAAGAAGAGCAAGTGAAGGCTCGATGACTAATGGAGGGGGGGAGTGTTTGTGTCTTCATTCAGTAACACCCTTATAACTATAATGGTGTTTTACTTGGTGATTCCACTTATGAGATTCTACACATTTTTGTAAATATTTGGTAAATGTAGTCTCATCCAGAATCAGTATGGGGAATTTCAATGACTCCCAATTTATGTTGGACCTGCTTGTGATAGCACATTCAGTTTTCACAATGTTCCATTTATGTAAATTTTCAAAGACATTCAACAAAGAAGTAGAACACAAGTATAAATAGACTGCAAATTGCACATGGTTTATTGAACATACAGCCTCTGCAATTTTGGTAATCAAACTTCTACTGTAGGGAATATTTAACTGCCAGAAAGGAGAGAGAATCCATTCAAATAAAATAAAAAGAGGTAGAAAAGAAAAGGAAAACTAGCGAAATGTTAAATATTGAAAATATACAAATAGGAGCTACAATTGCTAAACTGATAGGAAAATTCAGAATAAAGTTTTCACAGTGATCGTTGATTCGTTGAACTTATATATTTCTACTCAAGTGCTCTTTCGTACATGACTGTGGTTGCAGCCATTCTTCTAGTCACTTCCTTTTCTTGAGGGAGGAGATGGTGGTGATACAGTGAACAGGAATAATGAGAAAAGGAAATAGGAAATTTTGAGGACTGGGCTTCTTTTCTTTTTTTTGGGTTGGGGGGAGGGGACAACAATCATGGAACCAATTAAATATAACTGCACCAACTGCTACACAATGAACCTCTGCATTGGAAGACCAGTGGAAATAGTGAAGAGAAAAAATCAGTCAATCAGGATCAACAATCACCGGCGCTTCCCACAGAGGGTTAACAACTTCAAAAGTGACACTTTCGATCAAAGCTTGCAATCCGAAAAGATCAAAATCAAGTCAAACCAAGGCTTCTGCACAGCAACAGAGCTTCTCTAACTACCCCCGTCTCTGCAATGGAAGATCCAGGTCAAGCGTAGAGCTATATCTTACTACCAGAAGGCCTCATTTAAGGCTTTCTCTTAACACAACTCTTCCCAAGAGACATTTCTTAATTCGCCCATGCCCCATCCATGACCACTGTGTAATGAACATTATGTCAATAAGCATAGATGGGTCTGCTGCCTTGCCAGAAGCAGGCTTTGTCAAGGAAGACCTCAAAACTCTGACAGATAGGATGAGGCCAAATAGTCTCTAAAGAACTAGCAATTGAAGACCTAAGCACCGCATTCTTACAAAGTCTTCCAGATATCCCAACAAGAACTGACCAAAATGCAATGGAACCCCAGCTTCCTGAAAGTCCCATCGCTATGCTCAGCAGGAACCAGTCCTGAAAATCCAGTCCTTAATTAAATCGGTGCAACAAAAAAAATGAACTGAACCAAGCAGGATGTTGGCATTCGAGAATCATGTCAACCCTGTTTCCTTATTTTTTGCCACAGCAGACGGGATGTACGGAGTTGTGACTTTTAGCCACCAGCAGATAGCCTAAGCAGTACCTCCACAGAAATAGCTTCAGCTTCAGGGGCACCAGTAAATTCCACACTTCCATGCATACTTTTTTGATAAGAGAGGAGACTCCAAGCTCACACAACTGGAAAGTCAATCTCTGTGTGATTTCACAGTAAGCCCGTGTTTAGAGAACTTCCAATCGTTCTATCAGTTTTGTCAGTAGAGCTCATAGACAACTTTAGAATCTCAGTCACCTTATGAGGTTGAAAAACTGACCTAATCTCAGCTTGTCTCCGACATTTCCTCCTCAGATCTAAGAGATCACTGACCATTCGTGTGTCAGTAGATTTAGTCTCAAGTGTGATAATTCTCCCATTTGTCGGCCAACTGTCTTCTGAAATATTAACAGCTCTGACACTTCCAGTGCACTGAAGGAGTACCTGACTTGGACATTTGTTTCCCTCTAAAAAGCTTTCAAAAGCACAGGAAGCAATCTGATTCAAACAAACATCAAGCAAGGAGATGCTTCAGGTCAGGAACCCACATTGCATCCACAGCATAACATACTTCAAACACAGGGTCTCTAACAGATACATGGCACATGCAAGCGGAAACCGTCTAATGACTCTAATCAGTCTCTTCGTCTTAAATCTAACAGCTGGAAAAGCTGAAAACTGCATTGTGTTGACTGTCACGAATAAGGCAACTAACTTTGAGAAGAAACATTTAAATAGGAGGAGGGAGAATGAACTAAGATCTTATGTTTAAGAAGTATACAACTGAACTCAAGTTTTCATCACTACAAAAAAACCAGCATTTACAGCAGGAAAGAAGAGTGAGTTTGTCAAGGACACGTGTATGCTTTTGAGAACACTATTTATTTTTTCAACCTTCATAAAGAAAATTCCCCATCAGGATTCGTGATATCCACTTCTGAATGGTTATTGAAAACTGACAACATCTTGCACATCAAGTGCTTACGTCGTTGGAAAGTCAACAAGATAAAAATACTATCTGTCTTGACAATACTGTAACCTGCTTTAGTATACATTTTAAAGGGAGCTGTATCAATCATTCTGCAGTGCAGGTAGACTTCCCTAGAAGGGCAACTCGTCTGAGATATCAGTTCTTCACATGCCTTCAAAAGATGCCAACCAATGCCCCTCCTGAAAAATTACACAAAGAAACATCTTAAATCAGCCGTTTAGATGATCCATATGAACTGTTAATCGACAAGATGCAGCACACTTAATTGCATTATTCAAAAGGTGTAAAACATTTAAGTGATGAGTCAGAATCAATGCTCTAATGTCTTCATATATTCAATATGACAATTATGCAGTCACCTTTTTTATTGCAACTGAAAGGAGCAAAAATTGAATTTGCCCATGAATTTTTTTAAATAATAATGCATTAATTAAAAAAAAAAAAAAAAAAACTTTGAAACATTTTAAGTGGAGCAGCAACAGTGACACAATTTTGAGTAATTTTACAGGTACAAAGTGTTGATTGTTCCAGGGTCCAAGTGAACTTAGATTTTCAGAGTATACTCATTTATGAATGTGAAATCCATGACCTTGCTTCTCAACTTAGTCTGACCTTTTAGGTTTGGTCATGCACTTTGCATCTCAAGGTTTTCTTCTGTGTGAGAAATTTTATATTACCACTTGAGAAGTAGTTTGTTTCCTTCTGCAGTGAAGTAGGTCTGAGTTCAACATGGAAATTGAAATTTGAAAAGTGTGATTCTTTTAGTCTTTTCTATGTCAAAGGAGAATGAAAGGTTTCAGATAAGAAATGTGTTGAGAACATCAATTCATAGAATCATTGGAATTGCTTCACTAGTTTCTCAGATACTAACCTCCATGGAAGGGGAGAGGGAGGGAAACAACCGGGATAGAGAACTTCGTATCCAGTGTCATTCACTATTTTTCCAGTGTTGCACTCAAACCTATGCCCATAGAGGCAGAGCAGATACTAAGCCCCCTACTATTTGGCCACCTCCTGTGGGCACTTTCTTAGATTGAACTTCAACAAGATAAGTCAATGTTCAATCTCTAAGGTGGGTTTCCACTGAGAATGGAATATCCGGAGGTGAACAAGGCCCTAGCCTCTAGAGTTTGCTGCTTTTCACAGGCTGGAGAAGGGCTCATACTGCTTGCCTTTGAATTGTTCATTCAGTAGCAATACAAACTTTTTCTACACAAAAATGGAAGGACCACTATAGAAGTTACAAGTAGCCTATACTATAGTAGAGTAGTCAGCCTAACCAAAGCGTCACCACATAATCCAATTACCCTTTTTTTTTTTTTAATCTTAAGGGGCGGGGTCCCAAAAAAACAGATTTCAATGTAAGATTTTATTCAGAATATGAAATCCAGCAAAATGCAACTTGTGAAAACTAGGGTTTAGTTTGTATCTGAGAAAACAGATAAAAAGGAGTGGAAAATAGGTGAAAACATGAGATGGCATGGTTGCCTGTAAAGTAGATAACTAACTGTTATTTGATGTGTTCCTAGAAAACACTAAAATAGAAGAATGGTTAAATATAATTTAATAGAAGGTTAATTTTGTCGCATGTAAACTATAAGTAAATAATGGATGTTGTACATATTAAAGGTAAAAGTTAACAAGATGATCAACCAAGATGGTTAAAGACACTTTGCTAGCTCATCTGGAGGGATGTTTCGCAATATAAGCAACAATGAGGATTGGATGTTCAAAGAGGACACAAAGGTTTCGGCCTCCCTAATATCTCTTCCATCTATATATCATCAAATCCATGAATGTAAGTGGACAAATCTGTAGCAAAAGGGTGATAATACATGCTCAGAAACTAGGAAAGAAAAATGAGTTCTAAATCTGTTTCAATTAGATGCAGTATATTCAGTATAGCTGTGGTAAAATTTATTTTCCTTATGCCCTTTTTGTCCATTCCAAGAGAATTAAAATATTCCCTTTTAATTTAGTTAATTTTTGTATTGAAGCTTTTATGAAAAATAACAAATGTATGTGAATACAATCATCCCCAGTATAAATGCCAAGTTCATTGCTTGAAGCAACATACACGTCTGACTAGAAGTTGGAACTTCCCTCAACCCTATATAGTGAGGAGGCCAAACCAAGTACGCTACTTTTGGATGCCTATTTCCCTACGAATCCCTTCCTTTCTATTATTCTTTGTGAAGCTACATTATTTCTACCAAATATGATCTACCATTGATACTGGGATGGACATAAACCTAGATTGCAAATCTTGAAAGAAAATATCCACTGAACTGATAAAAGGAATACCAGTTCAGTGGAGGAAGAATCCCAGTACGCCACTGACTAGTTCTAGGAAGAGTGATACCAATTGGCCTGGACTTGAGTGGACCCAGTGAAAGTGTCTCCTGTTCTTCTTCTTCTTAATGACTGCCAAACACATTTTCAAGTCTAATTGCTCTGAAGCATTTAAGTGTTGCTATTTTTTAAGGCAATGAACGACTGGAAGGAGATTTAAAAACTAAACAGGATCTTTCATATGAACCACAGAGCCATTGACAGAAGGGAGCAAATTTTGTCTGAACATCTCTAAGAACATGAAAGCAATCAATAGATAAAGCTGTAAAGGTGCCCTTAAAGGAAAGATGACACTACGAGAAACAAAGTGAATAAACAGAAAATAATTGAAAAAGGAAGCAAATT
Organism: Macadamia integrifolia; assembly: GCF_013358625.1. Classification (NCBI taxonomy): domain Eukaryota; kingdom Viridiplantae; phylum Streptophyta; class Magnoliopsida; order Proteales; family Proteaceae; genus Macadamia; species Macadamia integrifolia. The sequence goes on from NW_024870581.1 coordinate 153,501, forward strand.
TCCTGATAAACAGGCAAAGCTGTAAAAATACCTTCGGAGCTGCTTCTTCACAGTCATATTACATATATAAGGGCAGTCCTTCGGAGGAGTTGGGGTTGGAGGAGAAGCATTGGCACCTCGTTTATTGAAAGAAACCTCAACCGTACCTGCCAACTCCTCTTCACCACCCTCTTCCCTGTAATACCCAACAAGCGTCGCCGTGTGGGGCATTAGAGCTCTCCTCTCAGTCATATACTGATTCACCAGGAACGCCAAGAAACGGACATAACCGGAAGGTAGAGACATGGACTCTGCAAAAGATTCAGAAAGCAACCCAACTGTGACATCCATCTCTTCTGCACCCATCACACGAACCAACAACGACCCAGAAACAACTTCATGAGAATATCTGAAATTGTGTATAATTTGGAGCTTCTCAGTTTCATCATTAGTAAGAAACCGGCCAATTCTTAGTGGGTCATTGAGATATGATTCAGAGGAAGAAGAAGAATGAGAAGAGGAATAAGCAGGATAAAACTTGAAACTGTCGAATTTGTGCAAAAGGAGCAAAGGGTGCGCAACCTTTGGAGGTAAGGATGTAATGGAGAAGGAATGGAGTGGATTGAAGAGAGGGTTCTTAAAGGGCTGACTGTGAAGGTGTGAATGGGGCTGAGGGTGGACATGGCGAGGATCTGAGCAGAAAGAAAAGGAGATAGTTGCAGCCATGGTGAGCAGAGCAGCTAAAAGGATGAGGAATCGTGGATCTGAGGAAGTGGGAATTTACCCCAAAATCAATTCCACCACCACACTAATCACTTGTGATTCATTCAGATTGGATCCAAGCGAGTGGAGCAGAATCAAAAAGGTCTTATTACCGTTCGATCACAGAAACTATAGTCAATTATCCTCGTCATCCACTCTCAGTGACTCCACCCATAGGAAGAAATCAAGTATCAATGATTGATGTCTGATGGGGTAGGACCCGGCTTCCCAAATGGGAAGCAAACCTTCTCCATGTCCTCCATTTCTGATCTTCGATTCTCCCATTTGCTTATTTTGACCATTGGATTCTTTCTTCCAATACAAAGACAATGATCAAAATGGAACTTAGATTTTGGATTGGCGGCTGGTTAAACACTAAAAGGGGAATTTTAATCCCTTCGATAAATTTCTGTGTTCCCACAATAGAAATCAAACATTCCTGCGTTGAAGGGCAAATTCGAATGGGGTTGATCCCCATTTTGGCCGAGCCAGAGCGATCAATCCAAATTCCATAACAGTATAACTAGGGTTAGGGCAGAATCTGGTTCGATTCCAGCCAATTCTTAGCCTATTTCGGCTGATCCAGATCAAATTTGATGAAAATCAGCATTATAGCAAGATTTTCCCAATAGGTATGCACAAGGTCTGGGTTCAAATGGTCCATTTAATTTGATAGAGAATAGGGGATGTCAATTAATTTTAGATGTAAACCAAGAAAAAAAATGGAGAAAGAACTCTTTCAGTCTGGTGTTGTCTATGCTTAGATATAGGTGAGCGTGAAATGGCCATGTTGTCCTCCAGCCCCATGCCCTAAGGATGCCCACAGGCGTGTTCCCATTGGCATGGTTCTTTCTTCCATTAATTTTAATTATGTTGGGTCTCTTGATGAAATAGGAAAATGAGCACTCTCTGGTTTAGCCAAAACAAAAACAAACGCATGTTTTTGTCCATGTGCATCCCCTCATTGGCCTCGCACTGGCATAAGGACTACGCGGCAAAGGGTGAAAGAACCATATTGTTCTAGCGCAAGACACGTCAGAACCGCTGACCAATGAGAGCATAGGCGGGAGCATCTTCTGCTAATACAAGGGTGGGGGCAATGTGATCATTTCACATCTGCTATGTAATGTGTATGAGTGTTTCTTACGCCAAAGTAGTAGGGTTCATTTTTCCTTTAACATATAACAATCAATATAAATATCCCAAAAGAAGTTGACAATCTTCATTATTCCAAATGCGGCGAGCGAGTTGACAATCTTGGTTATATTCCAAAAGAAACACATACATGCAAGGAATTCAAAGATAGAAAAGCAAAATGTGATGGAACCACTTCTTTCAAGGAGACAATTTTGACTCCATGAAAAATACTACAGGTAATGTAGATGATCTTTATTGTTTTAGTAAGTAAATCTTAACAATATAAGAGAGAGAGAGAGAGAGAGAGAGAGAGAGAGAGAGGAGAGAGAGGGGTGGGGTGGGGTGGGGTGGGGTGGGGTGGGGAATGGCCAACATTATGCCCATCTCCCTCCTCTTATCTCCTTCTTTCTATAGATTAGCTAAGTTTCTCCCTTAGATGGGTTGCCTTTTCAATTTGTGTCTAGGATACTTAATATCAAGTTATCAACTTTACAATGACACAATGATAAATGTTTTTATCAGTACCTACAAAGATAGAAAAGGTAGGATTTCATTGGTATCTTAATTAACCTAAATATTATAAAATATTAATTAATCTTATTGATAATAGTGTGTGAATATTAATATATAATTTAATATTTCTAAATAATGGACTATAGGACATATAATTAAATTACTATCAAAACCCCAGTCCATCAAATATGTTAATGCAAGGATTCTGTGTAAGTTCTTGGATGAAATTATTTTCAAAATAAATAGGAAAACAATATTAGTTCTAAAATACAATATGTAAAACAATTTGCTTCTTGCTCTGCAAAGCAGCATACCCAAAAAATGAATAATGAAGCACCTCCCAGAATTAAACTGATGATTGATACCTTATGAAAGCTACATGACTCTTGTATTTGAAGCGCTAAGTTACTTAAGACTCTCATCTAAGAGAAAGAGTGTCCCTCTCGGATGAGTATACTTGTATATATCGCAACAACTATAAACAGTTTTATGTTCCTATTAAAAAAACATCCCCTTTTTCTTCATTCTTTTGGAACCAATACAGAAATGGGTGGTTTTACAAAAACGTCAGTAGAATTGGATTTCTGTCCAAACATGACATAAACATTCTCTCAATATTCTCCAGTAGAGCAATAGATTCTTATTGAACGACTCTTTCATTCACAATCCAATACATCAGAAAAAAACATCAATCATTGGTGCACCAAAACTCATGATCCATAATTACAATGACAAGGACCTCTCAGGTCACTAGACAAATAGAATTCTATAAATAAGAATATTGTATCTTATCAACTAACAATATCACGTACAATATTCTTGTGTGATCATGTACTATGTACAAATTATTCTAAAGAAAACATTATGTGATGACCATATAAACAAGAAATCTAGTCTTATCCCTAGTCGAATACAAATTTAAGTGAAAATCTAACAACCACAGCCCATTAATGATAATATAAATTTAAAAAAGTAAAATTAATAAATAAAAAAAAAATTGGATTTAACGAACCTATATCCAACACTCTACATTAAAGAGACTAGCTAATTCCAGGGCGACCATAACCCAACTAACAATCCTTTTTTCTTTCTTTTTTTTTTCACAAAAGAGTATATATATCATATACACTGGTCAAAGGTAGAGACATCATTTGACCCCTGACGCGTTCTAATACTTCTCAATGACAACCATTGTAGCCTGTTCAAAGTATGAATATATGGTCATATGACTGGGTCATGGCCTCATAGATAAAGTGTAACCTGAAGTCGAAGGGAATAAGAGGATTCCCAATACTCATTAGGCCATAGTGGAGTAGTGGACGATTAAAAATTGCCCCATGACCAGGGTTTGCCCCAAAAAAGCAGTATAACCTAGAGTCTAAAACTGATTGAGAGGGGATATATGGTCATATGGGGTCCTCTTGTTAGGTCAGCATCAGCATTAGAGGATGACTGGTTCTACTGTTACTTTTGGTGTCTAAAACTCCCTCGCTTTTGAAAATTGTTTGAAAATTCTACTTCAATCCTTTGTTTTTTTTTTTTTCTTTAATTAAATCCTCAGGATATTGGTGCTTAGATTTTCTCACATGTTTTCTCGCATAATTAGATATAGAATCCACACTAACACTTTCTCTCTCTTCAGATAAAATGTGGATTCTCTTTTAAAAGAATGTCTCATGTTCTTCGAGAATGCAGTTTCTCACTCTCGTCTAATGAGAAAACTTGGGCCTTTTTTTTTTTTTTTTTTTAAGTTTTCTTTTTGTTATTAAAAAATCGACAAGAAACTAACCTTCAACAATAGACATATATTTGACTCTTGGAAAGATCTTTATTTTCTCTTAAATCCTCAGGATGTTGGTGTATAGATTCTTTCGTGTTTTCTCGCATAATGAGTCAAATAAAATGTGGGCTCTCTTTTGAAAGAATGTCTCATATTTCTCAATTGTGCAGTTTCTAACTTTTATCGTGCTTTTTTTTTCTACAAACTTTTCTTACTGTTATTTAAAAATCGACCACGAAACTAACCTTCAACAACAGACATATATTGGACTTTTGGAGAAATACCCACACTGTTGATACTTTCAAATGCTTCCCTATTGATATCGTGCTAGTGTAAGAGCTACGTCCCTGAACAAATAACTCTTCCTTGTAAATTAAGAGATAGAGTTTTCCCCCCGAAAGCACATGGCCTCTACGTCACAAACAAGGGGACGCAATTACCATTGTGTCCCTCCCAAGTTTGCGAGCCCTAAGCACAATGGGCTCTCCCAACAAAAAAAAAACTTGCTCATAAATTAAATAAGGGGAATCGATAGCGGCATAGCTGGTGTTATGCACTAATTCATACTCTTTCCTCCCTGACATGTGGATCTCCTATAAATGAACCATGTGATGTCCCCTCCCAAGCACCTATTATTGAAGTAGAAGTTTTTTACAAAAAATAAAAAATAAAAAAGTAGAAGTTTCCATTCCATGCGAGCAGCGTGGCTATCCCCTCCCCATTAATTAAATGCCTCTTGGGTATGAAATCCAATGAAGCTTGCAATTGGGCCAGGGCCCATCCAGTGGTAGCCCAACCCCACGTGTCACATAAAATGAAAACACCTTCACCTTTCAACGGTTCGCAAGATTGCCAGGTTGTCGCCGCTATTACCATTAGAGAGAGAGAGAGAGAGAGAGAGAGGGAGAGAGAGGAAAAGAATCCGTGGAGGCAGTAATGGACGTTGGCCTAACTATAATATCTTGATTCTGGTTTAGAGTAAGAGATAGAGATGTACACATGGTAGAGGTAAACTAGGATCTTTGGCAATGGCGTGCATCGCCAGTAACAAAGAAGATAAAATGCTTCTAACTACCACTAGCAGTCTTCTAAGTCTTCTTCCTGCACAGCTGCACTGCAAATTCGCGTTCAAATGACAGTCAACAACAATGAGGAGCTGTAGACAATAAAATAAGGGGCTTTCGATTTTGGGAATTCGGAGTTTTCGATTTGGGAGCTCGTGAAAGTCTTCGTCTCGTAGCCCTATAAATACGGAATGATTTGTATGATTCCTCAATATCTTTACTGCAGCCCTGTTTGTTCTCTTGAGAATCTCAGCTTCCTCTCCTTTTATGTGAAAGGTCACATGTTGTTTCGTCTTTAAGCGAATTGCTGTTTTCTGGGTTTGATTGCTTCTTTTCTCTCTTCCGTAATTGCGGTCGATCTCTAAACCACATTTTTCTTCTTTTTCTGTTCAATTGCTCAATTGGGTTCTTCGTTCTTTTTACTCCTTCCAATTCGCCTTTCTTCTCTTCTGTCAACTGGGTTCTTCGTTATTTTCTTTGATTTTGGTGAAGATCTATGTCTGCTCTTTTGGGATTCCATTTTTTTATTCTGTGCTGCTACTTTGGAGTATCGCTGAACCATTCCACTGCCAACCCTCTTTGAGATTAACTGTTCTATACCCATCATCCCTTAATTCTCTTTGTGGGTTTTTCATTTTTTTTTTTTTTTTTTTTTTTGGTGGATTGCTTTTGCTGTTGTACTGCAAGTTTCTCCGCATTTCGAATCAAGAAAATGTCACAAGGCTTTGCAGTTGAAATTTACTTCGACCCTGCACTGGAGAACCAGGTACTGAAGGCTTGGAATGTCATGGCACGGCGCCAGATCAGCACCCAACTAATTGAGATGCAATCTCGGCCACACATCACCCTACTCTCCAGCCCCCTTCTTGATCCTCCAAAACTGGAAAACATCATAAGGAACTTTGCTTCGAAGCAAGAACCTTTGCCTCTCTCTTTCTCTACCATTGGAAGCTTCCCAAATGAAGGCAACGTTCTCTTCCTTGGCCCAACTCCTTCACTGGCACTCCTTCAATTCCACTCGCAATTGTGTGATGCACTGAAGGAGGAAAGCGTGGAAATCGTTGAGTCATATAGCCCGGACTTCTGGGTCCCTTACTGCTCAGTTGCACAAGAAGTTCCCAGGAACCGGACGGCAGAGGCTTTCAGTGTGCTGCGAGATCTGAAATTGCCCGTTACTGGGTATGCAATGGATATCGGATTGGTAGAGTTTTCCCCCGTTCGTGAGCTTTTCTCATACACCCTTGGCAGTGTACCTGAAGCATGAGGTATCAGGGTGAGGTTTCAGAATTTGCCTTCGTTAAAATTCTATCTTTAGATGCACTTGCATATTCATTGGTGTTGTAGAAAAGAAACATGATTTACGTGAATGGTTCTGTTTATAATTTTAAATGATGGTTACAGATTCGTGATAGTCTCTATTAACTCAATTTGGTGTAAACATTGTGATTCTCTGGGTGGCTGTGGGAATTTCTCTGCTAGAATTTTGAACTGAAATTTTTTCTTTCATTCTAACAGAAAATTGTTAGATTTCATATTGAGAGTTTTTTCTCAAGAGAATTCAGTTGGATGTGAAACCTTTCTATTTGCACAAACTTGATAGATGGATTGTAATAATCTTTTATGAGTTTAACTTGCAAATTGTGAACTGAATAAATTTCCTCTGCATTTCAATTTTCTGAGCTTTTAGAATGGTGTATTAGAATCCAATTCTTAGATCTTAGAGTGGGAGATCAATAATTGAAATTATTTGAATAAATTGGATTTTCCTGATAAATAAAGACACACAAACCAACCTAATCTTTCTGGTTTTTGTTTTTTGTTTTTTGTTTTTTGTTTTTTTTTTTTCATTGAGGGCATCTTGCAGTCTTTTTCTAGTGTAACTTACCTCCTTTGTTGTTGAGAACACCTTTGGAGTTTATGCTAGAAGGTATTCCTCTGTCTTACTAATGAAATATGTTTCATTGCAGAGGCTTTATATTTGGATATCACTAGCTTTGTAAAACATGTCTTTTTCTTGGTTGGATTTTTAAAGAATGTCAGTAGTGGTGGCTTTAAGGTAGAAATGTTTAGGGTTTATTCTATTTTTTTATAATATATTTGGATAGATAGGATCTGGCCAATTTTTTAACTTCCACTAGGCTGGCAACTGCTAGAAAAGCCTGAGAATTTTGAACCAGTCTTTATCTATATATTGTCTCCTAAAAAGCTATGAGATGTCAGGTAAGAGTATCGAATGATAGCTATTATGGAAAGCTTCCTTTGATAGTCATTTTTTGATAGCTTTGGCTATTGATTATTGGATTCTCTGGTTGTTAAACTGATTTTAAGATTCATGAAGTGGTCTTTCTTGTTCTTTCTAGAAAACCCATATTTTTTCAAGATACAAAGAGGAGCAGTCTCTTGACTGTTACTATTTTTCATGGGGTAACTGGACGAAGGATGTTTTGGTCTTTTAATGTAAATTCACTCATTAGAGGTTTTATTTTTACAGAATAAGGGAACTCTTAATTGTGATTGAAAGAACTAGATTGAACTGATGCAGAGGGAATTCTTGATTCTAATTTTATTCACTAGATTGCAGTGATGCATAGGGCATTCTTGGGCCAATTCTATTTACTAATTTCCTAATTGCTTATTGTCATTAAGTGTTTTACAAGGACTATTGGAGACTCTTGGATGTTAAAACTGAGGTGAAAATGTATTAGTCATGCATGTGTTCTGCCTTCACTTTATGAATCACCTTTTCCATAGACTGGTTTAAATTCATTGTAAATTTTGTTTTTCATTCATTGAGAGTTATTATTCAATGTAAGAAGAGGTCTAGCTAGATAATCCTGATTGATCAGCTTTGTGTGGCATGATATCTACCAGTCTTTTGGTCATAAAGCAAAAATAACCCATATATGATTGACACGGGGTAAAGAAGGGGGTTGGGGAAGGTTTTCAACTGTATGATTTCTTACTGATGTTCAAAGATTAAGCTTGCGTTGTATGGTTATTGGCTTTCTGTTATTGCCTTTAAGAAACTACTCCTCTTTCATAGGTTTTCAACTGTATGATTTCTTTTTCACTTTACATCTAGTATAGTTTTAGATTTTGTACACCTTATGGAGCCTGTTGCTGGGAGAGTATCAGGGACAGGGAGGGCTTAAAGCAAAGAGAGGATCTTAACTTCAAAAGTTATGCTACTTCTGAATAGAATGATGCCTAGAGAAATGCTTTCCAGTCTGATGGTTTCTCTTCCCTCTCATGTATGAAGGAAACTGAGAATTTGAGAATTGAAAATTTGAGAGTACTCGTAGGAGTTCTATTTGAGAATAGGATGTCTCCAGTTTCCTTCTAATTTATAGAAGCCTGACTTATTACACCTCTTAATCTCAGTTGTTGCATTTGGACCATGATGAATAAAAACAAAAAATTTCCAATACTGTGATTTCAAGTGTATGAAATGGAGTGAGTCACTTGCACCTAAATGCACATAGAAATTGATAGGTGCCTGGAGGCTCCTTTTGCTTCCCATTTCCATGCTTTATATAATGGCTGAAAACTATTATGATTCTGAGACATATTGTGGTAACACATTTTGTGGATCTGACATTTTGAAATGGAGTGAGTTAATTGTACCTAAATGCACTAGTATCTCTGTAGGTGAGTATGTACATGCTGTCATAATTTTTATTTCTGGGCGGTCTAATGTACAAAAAATAAAAATAAAAAATGTACTGCAGGGTCTGGGCAGTCTATGTAACTCAGTAAAAAACTATTGGATCGAGACCTTCTGTCTGGATGGCTTGATATACTGAGGCTTTGTGACTACAAATTTTCTCCTGTATTGGAAATTTTATCTTTATACAAAAGCCTATAGGCTTGACCATTGAGCCTTCAACTGTGACATCATTTCACATGATAGAAGGTCTGAATCAAACTTTTTTTTTTTTAACATAAAGAGAACACCATCACAGTTAGATAGGTCATTCCATTATCCAACTTAGCATAATTGTATAAGCTCTAGATGACTTGCTTTTTGTACAAGCATGATATCCTTATCCAAGCTTCTTGAAATGAATACACAAGCTCGACTTCAGTTGCTTGAATTTGGGAGAATGGTCTTGTTTCTCATGAATTTAATCCACAAACTGCAGGTTGAATATGGAAAGAACGTTATGGTTTGAAGAAATGGCTGTAGCTGATTGTGGGATGATGTTTTTCAACTTTGGCTTCCTCGGATGATGGATGATGGTAAAACAATAGCAAAGCTGCAGTGTAAAATTCCAGAAAAGTAATAGAATGCTTGTGGAGATATAATCAATTTGGTTTATGATTTTCATTGATTATAACGATTGAGCTTGTGGAGGCGGGGAAAAACCATGGATTTATTATTGGAAATTGCAGGTTCAGAGTGGAGATGTAGATTCTTTTAGCTTTCAAGAAAACTTTTTATTTCAGTATCAAATAGATTAGATTTTGCTTCAATCTTGATACCTTCTGTTTACTCTCTTGGCTTTGTTTTATTGTCGCAGTTTGTTCAGCTGCTTAGAACATGAAAATTTCCATGTGTCAGTGCACTTAGATTAACATTTTTCAATGGGGACAATGCTCTTTTATTATCTGTACTTTATTTGAATCTTTAAAACTTGTATAGAAGTTTTTGGAACCTTGTGCCGTCACAAGAAAAACACCTTTATCATTAAACTGCAGCTCCACTACAGTATATATGGCAGTTTCTGTTACCTGTTTCATTACTTGTGGCCTTGGGTGCATATGGCATTGTGGTCTGGACGGTTCAAAATTGTTTGAAGCACCGACAGAACCGGAAGCGCCCCTTTTGTTTCAAAGAGAGCAGGATGGGTTATTCACATTTCATTTGATGGTCAGAGGCGAAATACCAATCAGCGAGGCTTATTTGAGCCGTGTTATAAATGCTCTCGCTAAACCTATTGATGGTAAAGG
>NW_024870581.1:163705-189147 GCF_013358625.1 Macadamia integrifolia
AATCTCGGTTAATTGAATCTCCCGCCCCAGGTAATATTTCAAGACGTTCCATATATGAACCTCTTCAAATGGGGCTTAGTTCTATTTATGTCAGAGGGCAATATGAATGTTCTACCATGTTCAATCATCACACTAAAAGGGTTGAAGAATCTGATCAAGACAAATCAATTGTTCCACCACCATTAAATGAATGAGGATTCTGTTTTCTCTATAAATTATCAAAATCATGTATGGTTATATGACTAATTTCATGAATGAACCACCATTCTCCTTCATCTCCCTGCTCAGCACAGCCAGCAACAAATCATTCCATGAGTCAATTGGTCCAGGCAAGCACCAATGAACACAATCATTGTAATCCAACATCCATTGGTTGTTCCAATGGGTCCCTGGATGTCCATCAGGCCTCATCAACATGGCTCTTGTCACATCCAAAGCCACAAACTTGGTCCTCTTCTCTCCCTTCTTTCTTGCTCTCTCAACTTCTTCTACTTGGATGCTTCTGAGTTCCCATTCTGTGCCAACCAAGTTTGCTTCTTCCTCCATCAATGGTCTTGTTCTATTGCAGTTCCCTCCATCATTCCATGTTCCATTCTCAAAATGAGCTGGTGAGAAAGTTCTTACCAAGGCAAGTAGAACCTTACACTCCTTACAATTGTTGAGGTACTGCAGTACAGATCGAAAAACCTTTCGGAGTGCGAAATTCAAGCCATGATCAGTGATGTTTGGTTCATTGCAGAACACACAACCAACAAGCTTGCCACCTTCATAGAGATAGTTCTTCCGGAAGAACCAGTGAGCATCAGATATGATTGCATAGTCCACGCCATGAAGTTTACTAGCCCAATTGTTGTCAATCATGTCTAGGTGTAAGTCGAACTCGCCGGAGAGTGATCCATTGATTACTCTCTCCTCTCCGACCACCAGGAACTTAGACCAGAAAATGAAGAGAGTAAAATCGTGTGAGGGGAAGTACCACGTCCGGAATCGGTCTTCGGAGTCTTTGTAAATGTCTGTTGGGGTCTCCTCCTGCAAGAAAATAGTTCAGTAGTGTCTCATATCAAATAGTAGTCAGCACCAGAAAGGAAAAGCAATAGGAGCTTTCTTTGGAGACCAAGGTCAATAACTGTGGTGACCAAAATCCATTATAAGCTCCAAGACATACCATGTAGGATGAAATTTTGCTGCTAATGGGTTGCAGGAACTTCCCTATTACATGCGCTTGTAACCCAAGAAATTAAATCTCGAAAGTTATGTATTATATAAAATATTAAAACCTAGAAGGATATTTATGAACCCAAGAGGAAGTTATTCATTTCTTTAATCACAAACCAGACTGAAAAAAATTAAATCTTGAAAGGTATTATATAAAGGTTATGTCTAAATGTAACCTACCCGGTTACAAAAACCTTGTAACCTAAATTATTGTGTCCCCATTATTTTGTCATTTTATGATTGCTTTTAAGGTCAAAAAAATAAATTACTGTGTCCCATTTATTTTGTCATTTTGTGATTGCTTTTAAGGTCAAAAAAGCAAATTCAACCTCAACTTTTTGAATCATTACTTTGATTTAAACGGCAAAACGAGGGGTATTTTGAGAATGAATACACTCTTCCCAAACAACCCAAACAACCACTCGCCCCAACTGATCGTCTTCCTCCTCGCGAGTCTTTTAGTTACTTTTCTTGGTTTTTATGGCATAAAGTTTGGCAAGATCATCTCTAGTGAGTCAAGTAAAGGCTCTCTTTCTTCTTGGCATGTCCAATGCTTATGGGTTTTAGGGTTTAAAACTTTTGGTGTACTTCATTTTTGTTTTTTGAAATTTAGAAAACAAAACCTCTTCCTAGAAATTCATGTATCAATTATATTGCAATAATTTCTATTGTTGTGCATTAGAGATGAGGTGAGTAAGATAGTTCTAGTCATGTTTCTTTTTCTCTCTTCAAAGAAATCAGTTGTATTAAATATGCTAGTGTTTTTAAGAAAGTTAAAATCCAGAAAGATGACAAATGGCAATATTCTATGTTTTTTTTCTTTTTCCCGTAAAGTAATATCATAGGCCTGGTACTACTATAATGATGACATGTGAAATTTTGTAATTATAACATATTTTATAGATTGATTCTAAGGGTTTTGGGATTGATTCTGATCAATTCCAATTTGATTTGGATTTGGATTGATATTGGCAGCTATTAATTTGATCTTTGATTCTATGTTTAAAATCGATTATAAGGTTTATAGGACTAGATCGTGGGTCTTAAGATTTTAGGGCGATTCTAGGGTTCTTTTTATCCGATTTTGATTCGATTGGATCAAAATTTATAGGAATCGATTCCAAGGATGGAGGGGACGGTATTAGTATCGATCTCTGTCGATGTCGATTCTATATCGATCAAGATCGGATGGGATCGGTGGGTATCAGTTTATTTTACCCTTGATTTTTGTAAAAGGTACTACTTTTTACCTATTTTACCCCTGAAACGATCCGGATCGAGGATCGGTCTCAGTCGATACGACCGATCCAAAACCGATACTTGAAACCATGATCAGTTCTATCTCCAATTCCAAGTTTAAAATCCCTAGTTGATTTAGCTAGTTCGGATCAATCCCAATTCTAATCATTATAGAATGGCATATCTAGGATTTTTGGGATTAGGCTATTGGTTTTTAGAATTTAGTGTCAATTCTAGCATTTTTGTGATTGATTCGGATATGATCCAAACTGGAATCATTAGGGACCAATTTATTCTTTGATTTTGAGTTAAAATTCTAGTACTAGCCAATCTAGATTAGAATTGTTCATTAACTATCCAACTCCGGAAGTTCTAGAATGATCAATTTAGAATTGGAATCACTAGAGGGATTGTTTTGATACTCAATTTCGAGTTTAAAATAATTGGTTGAATAACCAATTTCGATCCAAATCGACCATAGTAATACCTATCCAGGTTGTTTCAGAATGACTGATTATAAAGCTTTTGTGATTGATTTGATCCATTTCCGACTTTGGTCACCTTGATCTAGATTTTATCTAGTATTAGGCCAAATTGAAATCAAACTTCAATTTCAATTTAGACCGATTCAGTTTTTATTGAGTGACTTAATGTCCTCTTGTAGGTACTATGTTCTCTTTTAGTAATTTTTTTAAGTTGTTATAAGGTCTTTTATGGTTTCGATTCTCTTGATCTGGTCCAATTTAATTTTTTACCGATTTGATAAAAAACTCAAATCGATAAAGGTTCATTTCACGTTTCTCTTGATTAGTCCAACCCACTTGGACTGGAAATGGATACCCTTACTCAAAGCAATAGACCCAATCACCCAACGGTTAGTATAATTTTTATTTTTTTTTCAATCCCAAGTTGGACTTTAGAGAGGCAAGGAATTGAGATTTGAGATTCCAAACGTAGTGATGGGTCTATTTGAGGATAAAATTACATTTCTACCATTTTTAAACACTTTGTCATAAAAAGTGGAGCAGTTTTTAAGTTTTTATTGGGAATATAAACACATGAAATTACTTTTTGAATCTTCTTGAACCAATCATTTCTTTCACAGTATAAGACTTTTTAGGTAACTAAAAGTGGGTTACAAGCCTTTTGTAACCTACCTAGGTTACAACTAGACAAACCCTTATATAAAGTACTACAACTTAGAAGGATATTTATGAACCCTAACAAGTTTCTTTTCGAAGACATGGACTCCCCATTTCAGGACTTTGTTTTCATCCTGACTATCCTTTCCTCACCATGTTTACCTTTACTTCCCCTGGATATGGGTCATCAGAGGAAGGGAGATATTCAGATAATAGGGTAAGCCAATGTTCTGGTGGGGCGAATAACTAGAGGAACTGTAGGATAGGATTAACCTGATGATGGTGGTGAAGAGGATCTGTCCATCGACCTAAAAACCAATGAAGGGTCAGAAGGGGAAAATTAAGGGCGATGGTGTGGGTGGAACAGAAGTGCCAGAATATGCACTTATAGATAAGGGGAAATTCTGAGATTTCAGCAGTATTCATTTCTTTAATCACAAACCCAGGAAGTAGAAAAATTCCTGCAACCCATTAGCAACAAAATTTCATCCTACTTTTGTTTTTATTTTTTTAGCTAGCATCCTTGTTCATAAGAAATACTAAACTGAAATCTAGTGTTTTTAAAAAATATTTTTTAATTCAGGATAACCAGAGGCTCCATAAAATGGTTTAAATAATCGGTATCGGTCAATCCATATCAGTATTGATTGAAGCCGACACCGATACTTCGATGATACCTTGTTGAAGTAACGGTCCATGATAAGGGTAAAATCATTCAATAATCGGTATCATCTTAACCCAAATGAATAATGCCAAGTTTTCCTTTGATGAATCTAAAATTTCTCTTTTTGTATCTCTTATTAGCAGATCAAGTTTTCTCATTCACCATGGCCCATCACAACGACCTACAATAGAGGAGGAGAGAGGTAGGGAGTGATGGGGATCAGATTTGGATCGTTCCATCATTTAACCATAGGTGAAGGAAAATTCTATATCCCTTATTAGAAGATCAACTTTTTCCATTCACCGTGGCCTATCACGACCATGAATCATAGAGGAGGAGAAAGGTGGAGAGTGATGGGATCACATTTGAACAGAGATTTCTCCATAATGGCATGACCCATATCCCATGACATTACGTGAGAGAGTATCCAATATGGTATTGAGATGATCTTTTTCCCATATGGAAATGAGTTCCTTGAAGGGGAAGGCACTGTGAGAATTCATAATCGAGGAGAAGACATTTTAACGAAAAGAAAATTTGAATTTCTAACAAGGGAGAATTATTTAAAGAAAGAAATAAGGATTTCTTATGAGGAAAAACTATTTAATGAAAGAGATCTCGAGAGCAGCTGGCTGAGGGCTCCACCAAAAGAAAAAGAAAGGAAACTCGAATTTGTGACAAAGGGAAAATTATTCAAGGAAAGAAAACTTAGATTTATGACCATGGTTCTAAGTATCCGTATTGTATCAATGCATCGACTGATACAAAACATAACTTTTGAAACCCGATAATGATACTTATCAGGTGGATCAGGCCCTAATTGACCCTAATACAGATCGATACAGTATCAATCAAGATCAATACAAGCACCTATATATGAAGCCACGTCGCTTAATAGGAACAGGTTGCTTACTCATTAGGTCGTTGAAAAAACCTAACTTGGCATATCACTTCCTAGGCTGGCATCGGTGTACCACTGGCTCTTGTGAAGTGGAGAAGTAAAAGGATCAAATACAAATTGAATACGGATTGAATGTGATCGGATTTGGATATCTCCTGATTAGATACAAATACCTCTAAATGAACATAGATGTGAATCGAATGTAGATTTTTGACTATCTATTTACTTTTTGGACTCATGTAACATGGATCTTCTTCCCACTAGTAGTTACAATTTTCTATCAATCCATATCATTCACTTGTGTTATTAACTCCCACTGGCAGTTACAATTCTCTCGATCCATATCACTCACTTATTGTAGCTCTTTTCTTCATTCCCTAGAACCAATAGAAACTTCAAGAACCTTCAAGATCATTGACTATCTATTTATTTTCCTAACTTGTGTAACCCAGATTAATCTTCCTCCCACTAGCAGTTACAATTTTTTCTCAGTCCATATCTCTCACTTGTCTTAGCTCTTTTCTTCGTTCTTTATAACCTATAGAAACTTCAAGAACCATCAATATCATTAATTAATTATTATTTTTTATTATAATTGATTATCTATTCGGATCTAATAATTATTTTCTAGATTATTCAAAATCTGATTCGAATACCCTCTAATCGGATACCCTTAAACAAATATGAATATAAACCAAATTCGGATTTTTGACTATGGATTTACATCACACTAGAGGTATAGGGAATGATAAGTAAAGATTGCCACTGAATACACATTCACACACCCATATAACAAACCCATACTCTTCAAACACAAGTTGCATGCCAGTGCGCTTGGCATTGGATCCACAATATTCTAATATTATATTTTTAAAAGCACTTTACTATAATCTTTTTCTAATTTTAAATTTTGAATTTTGAATTTTGAATTTAATGGGTTCCCTTATATACCAAAACGTGTATCATGAGAACCGCAACTCCCTTGCATGTATGTATGTTCTATTCCAGCCATTACTGTATTATACTCTTTCTGTTACAGCCGTTACTTCCTTTGTCAGAAAGGATTTAAAAAGGAAAAAATGAGTAATTTTCCATTTCCATTCAGGATGCAGATAGAAATATAGGTTCATATATCAGATGGGTAAAAGAGTAAAACAACACAAGAATTTAATAGTAAGAACACATACCTAAGGTCTCCATGAAAACCTAACTCTACTGACAATTTCTCAAAGTCCATTAAGACATGCAATGTGAAAGTACAGTTTTATCCATCCATCATCTAGGTAAGGGTGGTAGAAGAGAATTCATTACTTACAAGTGAGAGGAGGCAGAGAAGAGATTCCATTTGATTGCGAGCAACTGAGTCCCCTATGAAGGCTAGTTTCTTGCCATGAACAATTCTGAAGAAGGTCTTTGGGTCGAATCTAGGGAGTTCACACTCATTGGGTTTCCATCTCCATTGAAGGTAATCTTTGTCCTTCCTCCCATGCTTCCCACAGTTCTTAGAATCTGGTAAAGTTCTGCAACTCCAGTTGGTATAAAGTGATCCTTTCAGGTCCTGAATCCATCTTCCCTTGAACAAGTCACAGTACTCCTCCTCCTCTTCTTCACCCCCACCTGCATCTGTACTTTTGTTAAGAAAAAATAAACAATATATAAAGGAAAGATAATCAATGGCATATATATATATATACCCATAATCTTAGGTCTATTGAGGAGGTTTTTTTGATTGATCAGATCCTGTTGGGTTCCAACCCTAGAAGGGTTTGAAGGATAGAAGATGAAGAAGATGATGAGAAGAGATGTAAGACAGACTGATGACAGGGAAAATAACCCTAGCCTTCCTGGGCTTATGTGCCAGTGCTTCTCTCTCTTGTGGTGAGGAAGAGAGAACTTCATGTTCTCTAGATCTTCAAGGAGAGAGAGAGAGAGAGAGAGAGAGAGAGAGAGAGAGAGAGAGAGAGAGAGAGAGACACTTTAAGAGAGGAGATAAAGGTTAAACTGAGAAAGTGAAGAGGTAATTTAGCATTTTAAGTGGAAAGAGAGGAGATTTGAGATCCTATCTTCTCCAATTCTTACTTGTGCAATTCTTGTACAATTCTCTATGTGCACGTCACGGGTAGAAATCGTCTGAAATTCTCATCTTGTACAATTCCATACAATTCCACCCTAAATGGCTGACACGTGTAAATATTCCATATCTATGGTTCAGATTGTATTATGGTTGTATTATGGTTGATTAACATTGTATTATGGTTGATTAATCTGAACCGTAGATATGGAATATTTACACGTGTCAGCCGTTTAAGGTGGAATTGTATGGAATTGTACAAGATGAGAATTTCAGACGATTTCTACGTCACACATGTACATTTTTTAAATCCAATGGTTTGTAAAAGTTTTTAAAACTTTTACAATTGTTGGATTTTGAAAATGTACAAGTTTGCATAGAGAGAATTGCATAATTAAGAATTAAAAAAGATCTAAACCCGGAAATTTGGTGGTTGATTTTTTTTTTTTTTGGGTTCTCGGACAAGTAGCATGGCTCCCACACTAGTGCAAGGCCAATGTGTCTAACCTAAAACCAAACGGTTAAGAAATATATCATAACTGACATGGTGATCATTTCGACCTCCAATGTGTCTGGCACAGGAGTCATGCTACCCTTAAGGTTCTTTTTCACTACTTTTCTGTTTTTGGGTGAACATGCTCCTTATTGATGAGGAGGTGATAGTCTTGGCCGGTTCTTATGATGTAAATATGGTCTGGTGTTGGAATATGGAGGTTGTAAACAAGGTTTCAAAGAGTGGAATCAGGATTACTAGGCCAACCTACAATCAATGAGTTAAGAAACTCAAGCACCATTTGATAACATTATGTTTCTACCATTTCTACGTTTTCTTATTCCCAAAAACGGAGAAACGGCCTAAAAAGTGTTTGCTAAAGTTATTCCGTTTCACCTGTTTCTAGGAACATAAATCAAAATTTATGCCTATTTACAATTCTAGAAACGACTTTGACGAAACAAGTCCAACTTGTTTCATCGTTTCTAGAAATGAATTTGAAAGGAAAAAAAAAAAGTTTGTTGTGCCTGATAAATCTCTCAACTATCTAAACCTAAAAAGAGGCAATTGAACCATCTCTCCCTTTTGGACATCCGATAATACTATTGGGTTTTTTAGTGGCGTTATGTCGGCAAAAAACGTTTTGACAAACAAGTTTATCAAACACCAAAAAATCCGTTTTTGTTTCTGAAAATATGAAAATCCGTTTCAAGTATTCCTAGACACAGAAACAGCAAACACGTTATCAAACGGTGCCTCCGTTTCAATTGATTTCGTCTTGATATCTTATCGATATTTTGTTATCAATTTGTAATCCAGCCACTATTGGGTTCAATTCGGTCCATTATCGGGTGTACATGTATACATAAGGAAAGTAACAGGATACTCCTCCTTTTTCTTTTTTTTCTTTTTTTCAATTTCTTATCGGGTTACCAACAATCTGATCCCGATTTTGATTAGGTTTAATCTGGTTTTTGGTATAAATAGATGAATTCGGTCGGTCGGTTTGGATTTGATTACGATTTCTAACAATTTCATAAAACCCACCCCAAAATCAAATCAATAAGGTTTGGTCGATCTTGAACCGATCGATTCGGATGAAATCTGAAATCTGAAATCTGCCTTAACCCTATATTTGGAAAAAGATCAACCAAATCAAATAGACCAAAATGGGGATAGACCTCAACAGATTTTGGATAGAAATTGGCCGAATTAATGACCTCCGAGGTAGGAAGGTGGTAGATAGATATAAAAGGATATAGAATTGCAACCCACAAAAGAAGGACAAAAAAAAATTTGGTAGAACACTAAAGAAGAAAAATGGAGTCTACATAAACTGTGGCTCTCTCTATATGTGGTAGGCATGGATTTAAGGGACGGTATCGGGATAATGATCCAAATGGGATTGGATCGGTGAGTATTTATTGGTTTCGACGTTGTTTTTTTTAAAAGGTATCTTTTTTTTTTTTTACTGTTATACCCCTGAAAGGATACGGGTAATCAATCCAAATTGATTAGGGATCGGAGATCGATTATAATTGATACCAATATGATATAATTGGTATGATCGATAGGATACTGATTCTTGAAACCATGGTGGTGGCTCAGCGGTTTTGGAACCCTTCATTGCGTGTGTATCTTATCCACTAAAATGTTGACAATTTTATTGGTGGCAGATGTCAGGTTGTGGGAGCTTATTTTCTCTTGAAACTTCAAAGCGTAGGTACAATGCGTTGATTATAAGATCGAGTTTTCCTTCATCCATTACGGTGGGGTCAGATGCGCAAAAGGAACCTGAATTCTTTGTTGCGCACACAGCGTAGGCTACACACCCATGCCTTGGGCTGCGTGTATGAAGACTTTCAGTACTTGGATCTGCGCTACCTTGTAGCACTCACTACAATAGAACCAATCCATATTGAAAGGATATTTTGAAAATACACTAAAATATCATAGGGGTTTGTGAATCTAGAATTGAATGATAAAAATTCCTATAGAGGGAAGAAAACTTTCGAAAAGGGAAGCATAGATTTAATTCAAGGTATCAGATTCAGATATCGATACTTATCAATTGATATCATTTTAAATCATGTATCGTCACAATTTTTTTTTCCTTGGTATAAGCGTTAATCACAGTTAATACCGATATGAGGAAACACCTTCTTCCTCTATTGGGAAAAAATTTGGCTACTACCTGAGTTGCAACCAAGTAGCTGCAACCCCCAACTGGAAGCCAAAGAAATGGAATATTCACTTTGCCCTAGGGTTTACAAATACCCTCCTAGGTTATAGTATTTTCCAAAATGTCCTTTTAGATTCCATTTCTTTGGCTATCACAGGGTTGCAGCAGCTAAATTTCATCCCCTCTCTTGCATCATATCCCATTCAAAATCTCACCTATTTTGTTAGAACTCTTGTGAGAGTGATGGGATTGGATGAACAGTGACTTTTCCTCTACTTAATTATTGGAGAAGGAGAAAGTTTTCCAACACCGTATGTGAAGGAAAAATACATCTCAAAGGATTATCTCTTGATTATGGGTGAAGGAAAATTGTCTCTTTAATTATTTATATCGAATCATTTCATGTCACATGAGCTTCATCCTCAAATTTTCTCACCCCACACTACCAAAAACCAAATGAGGTCTTAGTGTACTCTATCTAGAGATAATCTTGTCACCTACATTTTTTGTGTTTGGATGGGACTTTGGAACAATGCTAAAGTATTTCACCTTTTACACAATAAGAGGGATTGGGATTCTCTTCAACTACGTGAAATAGAATTTCAGAGAAGTCATTTGTTCCCCGCCCACACTTAGTCCCTCGATCCATCTGTGGGGATCAATCACAGATTCAGAGTATGTTCACATTATCAATTGCCCCATAGAAAATAAGGAGAATGTTCCAATCAAAACAAATTTGATAACAAATTTGATTATTATTATTATAAGAACGATAATCAATGAGAATTAGATCCATTAACAACTTCTTAGTATACTGAAAGGCCAGGATCTCCTTCGTGTTCTCCAAGGGGAAGGGACCTGGGATATCATAAAGAAGGAAGGTCATGAATAGTTTTTACAAAGTGTTGAGTATTGAGTCTTTCTGGGTTACAACTATTTCTCTGAATGTCTTTGCTTTTACCCTCCCCATTCTTCTTCGAAGAATGGCACTGCCCCATCCATGTTTCAAATCCTCCCAACGAATACCACAACCCCACCCCACTGCATCTCCTCCCCCTTCTTGCTACCTCCACCAACTCCACTTCCAACACGGCCCCATTCCATGCTCCCTGCAATTCCACAGCCCATCTCCATCGAAAACCCTCTGAAAAACAAAGAAGTCGAAGCGGAATGAACATTTGGGGGAGTAGTTCTGCAGGGCAGACTTGTTCAAAGAAAAAGAGAAGTGAAAGATTGAAGAAAAAAATTAACCCATTATGTGGTGTAACCAGAGGGGGAAAAGGGTAATATGGAGATTACAAAGGGAGAAGGAGAGGTGAAATCTTACATCTAGGAGAGAATTGCATTAAAAGGTCCGTGTAGGAGAATAGGATCGGACTCCTCTCCTAAGCATTGACCATCAGGTCTACACGTAGTTATCCGGACAATTGATACATGTTTATCGTCCAAATAGTACTATAGATAAGATCTAAGCAATCATCACTCATGAGAGAATCCCGAATCAGAGAATAACATAAAATATAATTTTTTTTTTTTTTAAATAATCAATATAGGGTTGAGTACCCTCGAACGAATGACAGTAATTTTCCCCCAAGTGGCACGCAACGACGTCATTGTGACAGCAGCGTAACAAGTCAAGTCAGCAGAGTCCCGCGCGTGAGGTGCCAGAATTCCAATTAGATCCAATATCTGCTTGCAGAATGGTGATTCTTTTCGTACAACGAAGAGGATAAAATTACAGATTACAGGTCACCTATCTGATTAGACTTTAGAGTGGGCCCCATTCGGATCATAAGATGTCAACATCAAATCGGAATCTGTAGTGGACAATAATTGCTTAGGCCTCCCGCGCTCTGCCTCGATCTGTTCCTGTCAGTCGGTTTGACTAGACTAAAGTCCCATTCTCACCTCCCACCAGGATCTCACAATCACCCCGTTCAGAGTTCAGCTTCATCAGATCACCATCATCGGAGTCAGAGCCCAGCAGACACCAGACACGGCCTCAGTATGGGTGTTCTTCGGAATAGCGCATCCGGACAAATGCCCACTGCTGCGAACCTCAGACGATATGCAATCCCAAGGGGGCAATTTCTCACCTCATCGCTACGGGAATCTAACACGTTTCCCCAAGAACACAAAAGTTATGTCTAGGTCCCATCTTTAATTGCAGAACCTCGGGGGTCTATTCCACAGAATGGGAAAACAAAACCCTCACCCCCAGAAAGGATCAGACAGCACATCTACTATCTGGCCACAGCCATTATTGGTTATACACCACTTATATAATGTTCTCAGGATTGATTCTTACAACTTTGATCCACAGTCTATCCACAGACAAATCCTCTAACCTGCTTCAATGGATATCATTACCACAAAAGCTCAAAGACCAGCATGGAAGCAGAGCAATGAACACATTTCATCCAACAAGCAGAGTAATTCAAATGCTGCATATTTGACAAACCCATCAAGATAGCAAACCATCTGGCTCACAAGGTCTGCACATTCAAGCAGAGCACAACTACAAGAACGATACATTGAGATCACCAGTGGCTGCTAAACCCTTTCCATGTGGAATTAAACTGGATATACATATATATATATATATATACAAGGATCATAAGGGAAAAAAAATTTGGGGGGGGGGGGGGGGGGAGCTAGGTGATGATCATTCCTGAGAAAATTACAAAGGGACATATTACAAATTTTCCCTCTCACCAGGCCAATCACAAAGAAAGAAAAAACCTGCAATGCTCAACCACGTGACATGGACCAACACGTTCTACTCTTGCCAACAATTATTCCTGTAAACAATTAAGATCTGATAACAAAAGGTCAAACCTACCTACCATGATGGAACATCAAAATTGTTCACAGTTAATGAGCACTTACAAGACGTCGAAATGGTATTTGTTGAACTACATTTAAGGTGACAATAAACATAACATGAAATAAATGTACATAAAGCCCCCACTCCAACCAAAATCAAGAACCAAAACCTCAATTACCAAAATTTCTTGGTCATTTTAAATTATATCTATATAATATGCAAAGAAAGAGATATATAAATAACATCAAAGAAGATATGAAAGGGCTTCAGGCCAGTTCATACACCCGGACCCATTTATATAAGGGGTTGGAATGGGAAGAGGCAATGACGTTGACCCAACAGGATACAGCCAAGGTACCAAACCATGTTGAGAAACAAAATCTCAGTGTGTCTGGGCAACATAGCACAGGAGCCTTCCAGTAGTTAAATATCTACAAAGGGAAACTGATCTGCAGAGGCCATCAACCAGAACAATTTCAAGGAACAAACAGCTTCCACAAGCCGAACAACTCTTGTAAGTTGCAATCAGTACAGCAGAGAGGCGGTGGTCAGAAGCTATAAACATATGGAAAGAACTCACTTACCACCCATCCCCTGATACACATTAGATGAAGTCCTCTTGGAGCTGGCCGGTACTCATCCTGAGAGCTGGGGGAAAAAACAAGGAAGACGGCATTGCCATGAAAATCATTTCAGGGAAAGCATGTTTGAGATTTTAAGTCACTACAACAAATGGTATTTTCTTTTCAAAGTTAAAAAAGCACACATATGCGGGAGTGAAATTTGAAAATCAGAACACAACACACACAGAGAAACACCCACATATGCCTGGCCTATGTATGTGTAGAATAGCAATATATACCACAGCACACATAAAATGAACATCTCCATCAACATTCTCTAAGGTTCTATGAAAAGGAAACACTGAGCTCACCAGCATCCATAAATCAGCACTCTTTCAGTCAGACCTCTCCTACTGCCATGAGGGTTGTTTGTAACTGAAACTCTCTGCATTCCACCCCCCTTCAGGCTCCTTCCTCTTGTAGATTCTAACTTGCTCTTCAGCTAGGGCCTGGGAACTGGCAACTGAAAATTGCTTTGATACTGATGTTATCCTGTCATCTCTCCCCTCTATATCTGTAACTCCTGGACCTGCATTTAGGTCTAGACCCTGCCTACCCCACTTCCGACTTTCAGCCCCCATGTTGGAAGCACCATCAGGAAGGCTTATCACATAGGGCCTAGGGTAATGAGAAGAGACTGCACCTGTAGGTCCCACTAGCTGTGAAGGAACAGCAGGGAAGCAAATTCCACCACCAGGTGAGGAATCTACAAATGTCGTTGAGCCACCAGAGAACGAGGTTGAAGGTAGAGGGAAACTAGTGCCAAAAGGGAATCCCGTATATGGGAATGGGGAAGCCGGAGAAAATGCTACTGCAGGAGATGAAGACAACACTGATCCTCTGTACATATCAGGCCCAAAATTGGCGCCACCAGTGGGTGGACCCAAAATTCGTTGTGTCCCAGCAGTAGCAACAATTGGGTAAGGCTGCTCCCCTCTATCAGGCAAGATTGATGGAATGGCAACAGCAGGATAAGAGTTGCCAGGAGGGAACCATGAGAGATTTCCCAGCTCTGCGTTGTTCATTCTAAATCCGGGAACAGACGGTAAGAATGGTATATTACTCTTGGAATGCTGGCTGCGAGGTGCTGGTTCTGTACCAACTTCATCAATTCCTGGCCCATTATTCAAATCAAAGTCTCTCAACACATTAACCTCACCATTAGGTAGTCCACTGGATGATGACAACTTAACTGGCATAACCGAGACTTCTAATCTACAACCGTTACTCCCTGAGAATTGCCCAGCATCAGTACCTTCATCAACCCTGTTCAAGTCAAGGTCAAGTCCTCCAGAACTACGGCTAGGTGCACTTGAAGACCCAAACATCTCACCATGTCCCAAATCACGATTATTAGCAGGCTCAGATTCAGATACTGTCTCGTGAGCAGAGCTTTGAGAAGCCATGTCCTCGAGAAGTTTCTCATCTGCAACATTCAAGTCAATATCCAAGGGAGGACGACCTTGTTTGCCAGCAGTAGCATCAGGAAGGATATCACCTACTGGCATCTCCAGAACCTTCCTTGGTTCAGCTGGACGAAATGCACTGGTAATAGCTGAACCTTTCCACCCCAGCTCCCCTTTACCCTTCAATAGGTTTTCAGGAGGAAGAAAAGATCCTTTTGAAGGAGAAGCAACAGTAACTTGAGCAGGAACAACACTTGACAAGGACGGAACAGAGAAGGCAAGATGGCTTGGCAGATGAATGGCAGAAGTAATTGGCTCACTTTGGTTTCCTTCATCCACAGGAAAGTCTTCATTCAAATCAAAATCTAACTTTGCAGCCATATCTGATCCTGCTGTGGCAGATGAAGAAGCTTCTGCCATGGAAATACTCTCCTCCACATCGTCTGCTTCAGGAGTCAACTTTGATCCGGTTGCCTTCAAAGCCTGATCATTTTCCCCAGCAGGTTTTAGGGACGTCTCTTCATTGGAAGCTGATCCACCAGAACAGGTCTCAAGTTGCTCCCTCTTTTCAGAAGTCTCCTCATTCCCTTCATTTCCATGTTCTGAAACAACTAAACCTACCACTCCACCTCGCTCGTCAAAAGCTGGAGGACCATTACTTGCCTGCTCCTTTCTTTGGCTATCACTCTGCCCAAAATGATTTCTCACATCCATGTCAACAGATTTCTCACCCCGGAGCTCATTTTCTGGAGCCATCACATTACCAGGAAGAGAGGGCAGCAGCGCATCCTTGTCACTGAACTCTACAGCACCATGATCTACACCACCCAGTAGCTTCCGCTCATTTGCAATGCCAGGATTAAACCCCACATGCAGAGGATTGCTGTTCTCACTATCTAATTCCACAGATGGACACGAGGTTGAATCATCAACAGATTCCTTCTCAACTTTTGCAACAGAAACTGCATTGCCTGCATTACATGCATCAACCAAACCATGAACAAAATCCGACACTGCTGCTATACCACTACTACCAATATTTGTTTCCACATGATCAACTTTCGTATTTTCATCCAAAAGGGCACTCCTAGCTCTAGGTTTAATATCTGGGAAACCATCATCAGCCCCACGACCAGCTGACTTCTTCCTCTCCCGAAGTTGGTTGCCTCCTTCACCCTCCACACCATCTGCTCTTGCTTCTGGAGTGCACATAGCCACAGAAGTAGAACCTATGTTGTCATCAGGTCTACCATCAGATATGAAGCACAAGTCTCCACTTTGCTGCAAACCTTGACCGGGTGCTTCAAGCTGCTCAATTCGATCCCCCGTTGCCTTCTCATCGGAGCATGCGACTTTTCTGTCCCCTGAAGAACAAAAATATTTAAAAAATGCAGTCTAAGGAAATGGTTTCAATCATCATTAAGTTACACAGGACCAAAAAATATTACCTTTCTTATCAGTGTCACCATCTCCAGACTCATCAGGCTGACCTTGGTTTTGAGGCCCAGCATCTTCATGTGATAATCTCAATTTGGCATCATTACTCGTATGGGAGTCCTCTTGTGCAGGTGACTTTCTCCGAGGAGAACCAATGGGAGAAACCAGATCAGATTTTGACATCTCTCCAGTAGCCACACTGGCAAGCAAATTCATTCCAACATCATCCCCCACCATAGATGAGCTAGCTTCAGAGTACTTGACACAGCTTTCAATCAAAGCATTCATGGAACTGAAAGAAGACTCATACAATTTCCCAGTTTTGGGATCATTCCCAGATGGTGAGCAGGTAGCTTTAGATGCATCAATTGTTTTAGTAATCTCACCAGTATTTCTGCAACGCTGTTCATCAGGAGCTGCAGCAGGTGACCCATCACCCTCATCAGATGCAATGACTCCACTTTTTACATCATTACTCTGCCATGACTCTGAATTCACATCTGCCACAATATTAGCCCGACAAGCGTCACTCTTCCCCTTCACCTTACGATCATAGTGGTCATGCTTCTCGGAGTGCCCAGGAGAAGAAGCTCTGCTAACAATGATGGAAGGATCTTCAAAAGAACCTCCACTGGCACTTCGTGCTGGGCTACGGGCAGGGTTTGGAAGCCTAACAATCAGCCGGTGGCTACCTCCATTATCACCAATAGGTGTATCAGATGTTCTTTCACATATTAGACCAGTCTGTGATACTTTTTCGGAAGTGGTATTCCTGATCATGGAGCTGCATTTGCCCACTCCAGTTTCCTTTTGAACTCCAGAGGCAGATGATCCCAGGAAACCATTACTGGATTTCCGGTGTCGGGAGGCAGCACTAGAGGTCTTATTGACACTCATAGACCCAGCAGTAGAGCTCCTCGCATCCTCCCTACTAGAACCGACAGTTCTTGCATGATCACTTGAACAAGACTGGCTATTGTTCTGGGATTGACTAGAGCTGCTACTCTTTTCTTCCTTTATCATAGACAGAGGTGGCTCCGAGGCACCACCACTAACTGCCATTTTGCAATGTGAATCCTTTGAATCAGTAGCCACTGTAGTAGGAAATGATGTTGACAATTTCACAGACCGAGGGGACACTGACGTTGACTTGGAAAAAGCATCTCCATGGCCAATCTTAACTTGTGCTGATTTAGAAGCAGAAGGCTGAGTAATGGAGCTCTTCACGGCAACCTCAGAAGATCCTCCAGTGCGTCTGCTTCCTCCATGAGGAACTTCTGAAAAACCTGGCTTGCTAGGCCACGAAACAGCATTGCCAGACCCAGATTTCGCATCATTGATTTTCATTTCTGCCTCCACACGTTTCTTCCATGTATCGACTAAACTCCTAGCTTTCTTCTGAATTTCCAAGTTTTTATGACTACGCAAATTATTCACAGACTTGCCAACATTACAGGTCTGCAAAGCATGAAGATTTACAGGCAACTTATCAAGCGCACGAAGCAATGCCAAGAGGAACTCTTCAATTGACTTATCACCTTCCTTGGGGCTGTTACCATCTCCAATCTTCCCTTTGTGCACCTCTTGGAGCCATTCATCCAACACAGGCAGACCCCTGAGCTGCACAAAGCAGCCAAGGCAATCAACCTTATCAGTAGCTGCAATCACATCTGCTAGCATTATACGGCCCGCTATATCTATCTTCTTCTCAGCTCTTTCAGGCTGCATGAGCTGCACAAATTTCTCAACCCCTTCCAAGTCCACTAGTCCTCCTTTCTCTGTTATTTTGGCAATCTCAGGTTTCAACATGTTCTCCAGTCTAAAATGACCAGAATCCACATCATCTGTTTTCAACGAACGCTCTCGTTTGATGGGCTCAGAGCCCTGATCACCCCTTTCCCTCTTCTTTCCTTTACCTTGAGAAGGGAATGAGGTGGTGCTATTCTGTACACTATCTGATCCAGTCTTTATTGCTGGTGTTGATGTCGGACCATTCAATGGTTTTGGAGAACGCCCTCCTGACTGTACTGCTGCATGCATTTCTAGTCTTGTTTTGTCTAGTAGTTGGTCTACTTCTTCCTGTCGCTCCTACAGAAAATAGTACATAGCATTATAAGAACTACACATATATCACGGCAGCAATCAAAACATACCAGAAGCAGGTCTCAGACAGAAAATTACTAATCGTACATTGATATAGTCTTGATCAGTTAGCCACCATAAGCACTTGTTCGCAATGTCATAAACCCGCCTGCAAACAAATGAGGATATCCCTGAAGGAAGTTGGACACCTTTACGAAGGAATGCAACTTTACATGGATGGAGCAACGATGCAGCAGGTATCTCATCCTTGTGAAACGAATAGAACACTTCGTTTGGTGCCGCTTCCAGCAGAATGCCTTTGCCAAGCTTTACTTCAGCAGGTCGGTAAAGCCAATTCACACCTAACCTAAGATTATCCTCTTTGCCTGATGTCAACCACCGGATTATGCCAATGAAAGGAGGGGATTCTTGTGGGGGTTTGAAAAGTGCGCAGTCACCAACACTAATCTTGCGGCCATCCTATAAAACAAGAGAAACTTCAGTGGAAGTACAATAAGTAAAAGGAATACAAATGGAGTACAGCACAAAAATACAATTCACAAATAAAAACCACTAAAGATGATGGGTTGTGCTGGAAGAAAGAAATTGAAGGTTGGATCATCAGGAAATAGAAAACAAAAATAAATAAATAAATAAACAGGATTAACATTGGAATGGCCAAACAATTAGCCATATTCATAACATCAGCAACATATCAAAAAGTAAAGAACAAAAACTTCCACAGATGACAACAAACTCAGGAATTCTGACTCCCAGTGAGACCCTAAGAAAAATACAAGGTTTCAAAAGGAAGAATAGGGAATCTAAGCCAACTAATGATATACCAATGCGCTCATTATTACTGTTTTCCTTCCCCCCTCCCCCCTGTCCCACCCTGACAGGAATTTTTATACAAACTTCTAAACCGATGACCCCTTTACTGTCTCCAAAAAGGAACTTCTGTCAACGACACACATATAATTATAATAATTGCAATTTAAACAATTATCCTTACCCAGCAAGTGACTCACAATTAGGTGGCTATTACATGGGATGAAATCATAATTATTTAATGGTAACAAAATTCAGCAAAAGACTTCAGAGATAAATTTGCTGGAATATGAACAAGCCGAAAAGAAGAAACGAACAGGTCTGTTAATTGTAACTGCGAACATTGTTTTTCATACCAAGACGCAATTTTATAAAAAAAAATCCAAGAGCATCTAGACCTGACCACGAAGTAGGAGATGGACAATGAGACAATACAGAGTTAAAAATCAGGAGAAAATGACAACCATATAGAAGCTACATTTTATATCAAAAGGACTCAATTGAACTGAAATAGTAACATGGGAAAATTTTGGAATTAGAGACAATGTTCCATGAAGATGCTAAGAAGGATTAAAAAAAAAAAATTCGCTACCAAAAGCCCATAACAAACGAGACAAGACTTTTTTACCAAAAATAAAGGCTTTGGGATTTGCTATCAAATTAACATAGGAGCCCATACGAAAGTCATCCGTAAATTGGACAACTACCAAAGAAGAAACAAGGTTTAGAAAATGGAACATCCACAAGATAAGGAAAATCCTAAGCTAATTCTTTAATCCCTCAATTCCAAATGTAGATGAAAACATAAACAAGAATTTTCATAAGGGCATCCATCAACTCTCATACTCTCATCAAGCATGAAAGCAATCAAGTTCTGTCAAACAATGAAAATACCCACATCAGAATAGAAATTCAACTGATGAAATTGTCTACTTCTCAGTCATACATCACAATTTCCATGGGGTATCAACCCAAAACAACATCCGCAGTGTGCCAAACCTGACAAGCGTATTCAAATATTTCATGAAAACAAACTTATCAATGCAGTATCACCAGATTCATTTTGCATAAAATCATCGCAATGTCAACCCCAAAGAGCATGAACAAAAAAATATCTCGGGCAATCTAAGAAGGCTGTACCAGCCTGTAAATTCAATTCAGAACTATCAACAAAGAACACAGCTCCAGAACTTGTAATAATGGTTTGAGCTAAACAAAAGAATCAAATTCAATAAACCAATCAAAAGTCCAAAATTTCCCAACATACAACTCCCTACACGCATGGTAACAGGGACACTCCTCACGCAAAAACGAAAACAATTTGATAAAACACAACAAATAAGAGCAGTGAACGTTGAAAACACCACCATCAACTACAACTCCAAACAAATTCGCAAACTTTCCTCGCTATCCACCACCAAAAAATACAAAGAGAGGCATAAATAGGGACAGTAATAGAATTCTGAATTCCATAATCGACATTCACGCACAGAATCCATAGTCCCCGAAAGTCAGGTTCTTTCCTCTCGACGATGGCTACCTTCACAAAGCCCCAACAAAAGAACGCCAATCTATCTACATCGACCAAATCACCTCGAAAACACAGTCGGAACAAAGGAAAATAAACCTGAAAAAAAATATATATATATATATATAGAAGGGGGGATACCTTGCAGAAGTAATCAGCGGTGGATGATTTGGTAGAATCAGAAGCTACAGTCGTCGTACCGAGCGCAGGGACCGGCAACATGTGCCGCCTCCGTTTCCTCTCTTCACCTTCCCGCCCATGCATAGCCTTGCATCTTCCCCGATTTTGATTTCAATCCCACCTTTACCCCGAACGAGAAACATCAATCCCACCTAATTCCACCTCCCGATCCACGAAACCCTAGAATAATCGTCCTATAATTCGAGGAGAAAAAAACCCTAGATCCGTTCCAAATACTTGTATTACCATCTCCAAGAATTCTCCAAAAACAGAAACCCTAATTTCCGGTCATGCAACGCCTCGTAACAAGGGAATTCCAATATTAGGGCTCAACCATCTACGGCAAAGATTAATTCGTTTGATACCCAGATCGAATAGACGCTCCACAGTTCAGATCCAGGTCGACATCAAATCGACTCAGACTATCGAATTCAATAGATATCAAGCCGCCTTCACAGCGATGATTTTGCTCGCGATCTCCGTCCTTACATAGAAATAGAGAGAGAAACTACGCTGGACCACGAGAAAGAAGGTAACGAAATAGTTATTTTGAGACCACGCCAGAGTCCAGACGGCGAAGCGAAGGGTGTACTTCGAAGTGCAGCACGGGCAGGTCGGGTAGGTCGGGCAGAAGAGAACCTCTCCATTCTCTCTCTTTTATACGTACATTCGTTTCGAAATTCTTATTAGCGTATCCTCTGCTCTAACATACGCCTTGGTGGTATGGTTGGAATCGGCGGTAGCTTGCTCTCAAAGACTCAAATACATGAAAGGACCAATTCTCAACCTCTCGTGAGTCACAGGCTCCAACCAAACTTTCCTCCTCCTCATCTAACTAATGACATAGCCACCAAGGTGATGTGACTGGATGGTTCTGGGTTGATTGAGATGGTTTTTTATTGGTTCAGAACCATTTCATTTATTAAAAAGTCCAAAAATTAGGATTTGGTCTCTTTAATAATGGGATGGTCCAGTTCTGATACCATAACGGCTCTAAACACACTAATTGTTTTAAACAATTAAATATTTATGAAATTCTTAAGGCTCTATTTGTTTCGACGTAAAATGATCAGTAAAATAAATTTTACCATAAAACTAAATTTTTCATTATTTGTTTTCTCATTTGGAAAATTTTCGTGGAGTAAAATTTTACACGACACTCACCCTTTTCCGGAAAAGGCTCTGCAAAATTTTACCTCAAATTTGTAAGGAAATTATTCCTCGTAAATGACCGAAAACCTGGAAGTCGATCCCGATACTTCACCCGACTTCCTGAGGCCCTATCTATTCGACAAACTCAAGCCTAAACTCTCTCTGCAACTTCCAACGACAACCATGGCCCCAACAACCACCGTGGTAGGTTTTGGCAATGGCCGTTGTTTCGGTCTTGATTGCTTTGACGAGTGGTTTATCACTTTCAAAGACGTGATCATGTCCTTGTTCTCGTCGCCCAAAAAGAGGTTAATAATCGTATCCACACCATACTGTTGAATCTGGGAGTCCTGCAAGGATAAGAGAGACCTGAGTGGTTTGATGGCGCCGACTAGAGCCATATTGAGGCGATTTTTCTATTTGTTCTTGGCGATAAGTCTTAAGTCCATGACGAATTGCCTCTACAAGTCGATTGTGCATGATTTGAGGTTGGAGACAAGCTGGTGGATCTCTACAAGTCGCTGAGGCAACATAGTGTAGTAACAGGATTTCGAAACTGGTAGTTTATCTTCGTCTCCTTAGTTTCCCCTTCTTTTTCTAAAACCCTAGATTTAGTTTGGTCTTATATTCTATTTCCTTGCTTTCATCCAATTCATTCACTTGAAGAGTTTCAGATAAGATGCAGCATTGTTTTTATTTTGATTCACTGGGTTCTTCTTTTATGAAATTAATTTCTATTAATTTGTGAGTTACTTTAATGGGAGCCAACATAGCCATTCTGTAAATCTATATTTTTAATGGCAGTGAAGGAAAGATATGAACAGTATCCACGTTATGTGAATTAGCCTCTTCTTACTCAAGAAGAAATCAGTGGCATGGACCATATCACCTTCTCTTCATTTCCTTGGCACTAGAAACCACAGTCCATTGTAGGACGATACAACATTTGTTAACTATCAAACCTTGATCTCATGGAGAGTAACTCATAGCAGATACTATAAAAAGCAATCTAGAAGGTTGATTGTGAGTGAATTTCAGTTTTACATTTGGTCCAATAGTAAATTGTTGTTGTGCTTGCTTATAGGTAAGCTAGTGACTAATCCTTCAACTCTGGTATCACAGCTCCTCTCATTACCTTGCATTCAATGCTTTTGATTGTGAGAGTGTTTACAATCCTTGGTCTCAGGTGCCTTGGATTGTTCAAAATTAAATTAAAGTCTGAAGGTATGTTGATAATTTGATTTAATTGGACCATTTTTAACATTGGAATCCATATAAAACATGGGAGGTGCATATCCTACCATCCTAAGAGTTGGCTCTTGGCATTTAGATATCTTGTTGCACAATCTAATATTTCTTACTTAGGTTACTTAAGTGGCATTTTTTTTTTTATCGAGTCCTGGTGCTGCAGCTATGCTCCGCATTTTATCGTTTATGAAAAGACCAAGTACTTCTGTTCGGATTTTTTCTATGGTGTGCACTTTATCACTCTTTTGGGGAAGTAATTTTAGGGGTCGATGCACAATCTTCTGATCTTTTAATGTGTGAGAACTATAAAGTGGTGGCAAAACTCAACCTACCTAAACCTCCCATTTATTGTGTCTTTGGTGGGGAGAAAAATGGCCCATCTCTCTTAGGTTAGATTTCTACCAATGGGCTCTACCCAGATGTGGTTTGGTTTTTGTCGTTGGACCAAACAGGTTTAAACCTTGACAGCACTGTAACTCTTGGCTTTTCTTTGGAACAACTTCCATCCTCCCAGTGGAATGTTAAGTGTGAGATGCCCAAACCATAAAATTGGAAACAAAAAATATGAAAGAGAACATGGAAAGATACCCAGCTTCAGCTCCACCTTGCTGGGTATTGGGAGTTCCACTTTGTCCTCCTCCCACTTCACAGGTCAGCATGTGGTTTTCACCAAATTCCTCAATCAAAAAATAGAGGAACCACAGGATCAGGCATGAAGCTTAGTAGCCTACCTTACTATATTCTAATGTTTTCCCCAGTCAAGTCCATCACATGTATAAACTTTCATCTTTAAGCAGTTTCAAAATCTAAACTCATAGAAGGAAACATTGTTGGAGGTGGTAATGGGTGGAAAAGGGACCTGATCGCTTGAAATTATTTTCTTCTCATGGCTTCATTTGTTTGGTTTAACATGGGTTTGTGGTATATTCCATCTCTTGCACACTGTACTGGGCATTAAGAAGGTTTTGAGGCTGCAGGTTGGTGTGCAAGGGATGGAATACATCTTGGGTTCATGGAACATGAGTATAGTTGTTTCTTCTTAGTACCTTGGTGGTTTTCAAACTACTACCAAAGACTTATAAATTTTATTCAATGTGTTGTCACGATTTCATAGTGGTTACTTCTAAGTAAATATTTGGATGGAGAGATCATCTTTTCTGTCGAAAAGTAAAAGTTCTCAATAATACTATAGCAATTATGTTGAATTTGAATGAGTTTGTGAATCTCTTGCTAACAATAGCTGAGCATTAATATTTTTGTCTATTATTCTATTCACTATTATGGACTTTTTTGTATTTTCCTTTTTTATCTGTTGATGTTGAAAGAATTGCTTCTCTGTCAGTCATGGTGTCCATGACTACGTATGATATTCAGTTTGAAGAGGAAGTGTACGGTGAGAGATACCTTGGAGTTTCACATTGATATTTCAAGCGCACGATCCATATTTTTTTTGCGATGATTAACACATGGTTTCTTGTTTCAGGTTGAACTGCATGTGGATGCCCAACGAAGACCTCGGTTCCGCTTTACTTGAGCTTCTAGGTCTTCCTTCCTGTTAATGGCAATGCCGAAGGTGGGAAGTTAGGAAGGGCTTTGTCTTAGTTTTTCTTCTATGGCTGAGTGCTTTTTGAGCGTTCTTCCACTTTCTCTACTGATGGCAATGCCGAAAGTGGAGGGGTGGTTCTCGCTTTTTATTTTCAGTTTCTTTGTTTCTGGAGTTCTCAGTTAAACTCCGCTTTGTACATTCTTCTTCTCTTCTTTTTCCTTTTTAATACAAATGACCTTTTATCTAAAAAATGCAAGAGATATACTTGAGATAGAATTCTTTGTCGTGAATAATATCTGCTAAAATTTCAAAAATATGTTTAGAATATTGGAAATTCGTTGGATGCAGACAGGGTTTAAAGCACCAGGAAAGTTTTAGGAAGCAAATTCTTTTATTAAATGACTAGTTATCCATTTTGTAAACCTAGGCAGCTTTCAAGGTTTAAGGAGGGATAATGAATGAGAAGAATACATGATGGTCATGGCAAAGATGAGTTGTTTTGAGTATGTCATGTCCTTTCCCATTGAGATGTAGTGATATGGGAAGATATTTTTTCTTTCTTTCCTTCTTTTTTTTTTTTTTTTTTTAATTTTTTTTTTTTTATGGGTAACCCTTAGGATCTAGTTGGTATGCTCGTATAAAACTCATTTCAAGTCATCAATAAGTAGTAATGGT
>NW_024870581.1:189167-224616 GCF_013358625.1 Macadamia integrifolia
TTTTTGGTGTCATGGTTTTTCTTGGAAACATCATGATGTAATTAAAAATTCAATAGCTTCATGTTGTGCGTACTTATCGTTTGAAGAATTCAATACAAGTAGCCTTACAGGGAACATGAAAAGAAACAATGGGCTATAGTCAATGTGGGATAACAAATCACGTTGTATCAAATACCAAAGTTCCACTATCTAATGGGCCACTCAAATTGGTCACATTGTTTCTCTAAGAAACCTCTCTTTGGCATTTGCTCATGTGTGCTTCATATGCATATTATAAGCCTCAACAATAAAATAATGATTATAATCTTCAATAAAAATTCAGAAGGAAACACAGATTTTATAGTTGACTAATAAATAAGAACTTTGTTGACTTGGATCACATAAGGCATAATTTGTAGGTTCCATGTTGATAAATGATTTTACAATCATTTAATATGTGTTGCCTAATTCAAATTTATAATGGTATCGTATGTAATTATATCAAGTTATTTTACCATGTAAAATAAATGACAAACAAACAATGGAAAATTTTACGGTGACATTTTACAACATATTTTATCTTTTAGAAACAAACACGGGAAAATATTTCAACGAGGAAAATTTTACATGAAATATTTTACATATGAAAATTTAACATATAATATTTTACAAGGAAACAAACGGAGCCTAAAGTAAAAAAATATTTTTTTCAAACATATAAAATAAAGGAGAGAGATAGTCACACCACTCGTGTGAGGTAAACTAGAGGGTGGCACCCGGGGTATCATACAATAGGGGCAACAGGATCAGTTTTAAGGGGGAAGAGAGATTGACACAATGGGTGTGACTAGATATGGTACACTAGCAGTGTACCCAGTCTTTTCCCATAATATAATCAATGGAAAAAGAAAATTGTCTGGTCGTGTGATCCCAACGCTTAAATAGAGGGGCATGCGAAATTACCACTATATCCCTTGTGAAATAATAAAAATTTAAAAACCTCATTAATGTTGATGTCCCTATACATGCATTCATCACCCCACATAGGTGTAAAGGATACACGATCAAGCAACGATCTCTTGCCCAATAATCAAACATTAATTCTTAAGCATACAAACTAAATAAGTAAACCAGGCATGTCCAAATGTGACTTTATGATTGGATTCCTATCTAGTGCCGGTTTGAGTGGTATTTAGTCTCTTAGATGTGACTTTATGATTGGATTCTCATTTTATGGTAATAAAATCCCCATAAACGTGCTTTAATATCAATTGTTGGTACTTTCAAGGCTCAAGTGCAACCATTGAGTTAAACAACTTGGTGGTAGTGAGGGCATAACCTTATTGCCTAAAATAGGCTTACCAATTAGACCCAGAATCACAAGGCAGATGCTGCATTTTATGCTATCAAACATCAATAAAGTACTTAGGTTTAATCACACCTACCTGAACTGTTGACATTAAGGGTGTCAATTAGTTTAGTTTCGATTAGGACACCCCCTATGCTATGGCAAGATTGCTTGAGTCACCAAAAGTTTTAAAATATTACTTGAAGCCCCATGAAACCTGACGATGTTAGTCTGTTGTTAGCGTTAGAATGAAAAGACCATTTTGCACTTATAAGTTATTAACTAAAACATATGAAGTTAAAATGATCAATTTACTCTTTAAAGGTATTAACTTTAAATATCACAAATTAATTAAAGTAGTGGATGAAGGGATTCCCCTTTCACCCATATTCCATCTCAATTCCTTCACTACAGTATCAAAAATTAGGGCATATTAAACTCAAAGGTTTTACAGGTTAGGGTTGATTTGGGTAAGCAACAAGCTCCTCCCTTTCTTCCAAAACCTTCTTCTATCTCTCTCCTTCCCATACGTTAGCAAATCTCACAAGCAACAATCCACATCTAATTTTAGTGATTTAAAACTCAATGTTTAGTTGATGTAAGTGATTGGTTCTTATTGGAATCGACAGAGTATGATGTGGCAATGATTCGTGTAAAATCTTGAGCAAAATCGATCAAAGTGGAAGGAGTTATCTCCATCGCAAGCAAGCCCTATCCTTCCTCTTTTGGTTTGACATTTAGAGGTTGAAGACAACCTTAACAAGGGATGAAAATGAAGCATATTCCCTTGTTTTAGTTAATGGGTATAAGGGTCTATTCACACCTTTAAAGGGTAGTTTGGGTATTTAGGATTTTTCCCACCCATGACATCATCACAAAACAGTGACTGACTATTGGACAAAGACTAGTCGTAATAAATTTTAACTGTGGCTGGTTCAAGTAAACTTTTCAAACTTTTGAGGTGTCAGGCAATCTGGCCATATATAAGGGGCGCCCAAGTAATTTTTCCTTCTTTTTATTTTTTTTTATCCAATTCAAAATACAATTAAGGGTGTCAATCGGTTTGGTTTTCGTTATTAGGTTCGGTTTCGGTTCATTTCCAAATGATGATAAGGTGGACCACAATCGAACCGAGAATCGACTTGGTTCTATATTTAGATACTCAAACCGATTCAATTTGACTCGGTTTGGTTTCAATTCTAATTCGGTTTTGATATGCAGTTTTAATCTGGTTATGAAAATGGTTCCACTTTTGAATCATGACTGTGATAGACCAAAGGCCATAATGGGCTCAAGTTATGGGCATTATGATCATTGCTAACTCCAAAATTATCTTAGCTTGTAAATATGTGATGACCAATTGCAAAAAAACACTTACCACATAAAAAAAAAAAAAAAAAAAAAAGAGTTTGCAAAAAATACTCTTGAATGATAGTAGTAACTCAGTTCGGTTTCAGTTCGAACAGATGGATCTAGCACCCTAAACAGAAACCGAGCCGAACGAAATAGCATACTCACTTATTCAAACCAAATTTGAACCAAATAAATTCGATTCAATTTCTGTTCTATTAATTAGGCTCGGTTTTGGTTTGAAACGGACACCCTTAGATACAATTTACACACACTAAAATCAAATAAGCTTCCTAACCTAAAAGCAAACCAAATCGACTTGGTTTTATTCAAATCCCATTCGGTTTCATTTGCTTTCTACATGGTTTGTTAATTTGGTTTATGTGGAAATACCTCAGGAAAATATACTCCCAAAATGTCATAGCTTGCGTCTTTCAACCCTATGTGCACAACTCAACAAAGAAACTCGATCATAATATGCAATTTCACATAACTCAACAAAGATACTTAATTGTAGTGTTTAGTATGGTTTAGATTTTTTTTTTTTATAAGAATGGTTTAAAACTTAGATTAGGTTCGACTTACACTGATTATACTTCCCTTGATTTGCTTCGGTTCAAAAAGACGATTTTATTCTAAAAATAAAATCGAACCTAATGAAATATCAATTTTTAAAATCAAAACTAAACCAAATTTTTTTTGTTCAACTCAGGTTGATTTTAAATTGCTCGTTTCAGGGTTTTTTTTTTTTTTTTCATTCTAAATTAACACCCTTAGCTGATGTGTTAGGAATAGATAATATATCCATGCCACCCCATGTATTACAAGTTCATAAACACTAATAAACCTCTATAACCCAAAAAAAAAAAAAAAAAAAAACTAATACAGCCCCTCCATTGTTACGTATACTTTTGTTATAACTGAATAATATATATATTAACATGCATTTTTTTTTTTTTTTTGTCATGTGTCGATCGTTCACTGCGTATAATAGGTGGGATGACATGAGCAGGTCAAAGTGGGTACAAACTCTTTTTTTTTTTTAAATTTTTTTTTTTTTTTTTTTTTATGGGGTAACACTTAGGATCTAGTTGGTATGCTCGTATAAAACTCATTTCAAGTCATTAATAAGTAGTAATGGTCACTATGAAAACTGAAGCTCATCATCAAAGGCCTCCAATGTTTGTGGGTTGTGAGAAGAACACTTCACTATGATAAGATCTTCGCGTGAGCGGGTACTGAAAGTCCATAATGAAGTGAAAACATGTATCAGATGTCACAGTATATAATAATAACTGTAACAAGGGAATTTCAAGTAGATTGGCTGATCTATCTATGTGAGTGTGGACCTTTCTTTTGCTGTGAAATTTATGAGGATTTTAATTTGTTCGTTATAGGTAAAAGTGATACAAACTTAAGTGCTGTAAAATGGAATGGTTGGAGACATTCAATTTGCATTGGTCTTGTTTAGGTCCCCCCACATTCATTATCCAAGGAATGTGAAGTTACTATCAGGGCTGCCATTTCAAAGCTGTTCATAGAATTCCACATGCATCACATAATGGAATACATGACCACACTCTGGCTCTCTTGAACACATATTTTTTGTAATTTTTATATAGGACAAAGTTTTCTGTTCACATGAGGCCCATGCGCCGTAGATTCAGGGGCATGCAATGATCACCTTGTTCTTGTATGGGTTCTCCACCCCAATGTGTGGACGCAAGGGCCTCTCACAAACAAAAAACATTTGCCTTTTATATTGTGTGACAAACAATCATAACATGAAAGAGGAAAGCTCTTAATTATTCTTTTTCTTGGAAATGATGGAGGGTTTTTAGTTTTGAATCAGAAGCAATGGTAGTAATTGGTTTCTCGCCATAACAGATAAAATAAAAATTGGCATGCACACGGACTCTCACATAGATAGCCAAACCAATCACGTGACAAAAAAGTATGGGAGAGGGTTCCCCAAGATGCACCCACATTAATAGAAATCCTGAAAAAGATATCATGCATATGGGATCCACATTTTTTAGAACAAATGAAAGAAAAAAAAAATCATATGAAAGGGAAAATGCACATTTTCCTAAAACTTTTTTATCAAAAGAAGTAAGTTTTTTTTTTTTTTTCTCACATCTGCAATCTCATAATGACACCTCCCTAGATGGTGAATGTCTCAAGTGCCACTGGCATTGCTCCCACAGTCTCATCGAAACACCAGAAACTATAGACTATAGATGAAGAGATCTTCTCATCACTATAGACAAAGGAAAACATGATCTTTATCAAAATATGTTCTTGAAAAATTAATTGATCAACAATGAGCTCAACTAAAAGCCCCACACTGATTCCATCTATTAATCCACCCATATGTTGTCTTTTTCATTTTACCATTACAATAATGAAGTAACCAAAAAATTAATTGTGATTAATCAATTGACCAAATGTGATTCATCTTACTCCTGCCCACACACATGCAAAGATAGAGTGATATTGCTCCCTTTTTTTTTCTTTTTCATACCAAGAAATTGATTACATCAAGTTTAGGGTTTTGGGGTTGGGGGAATAAGGGAGAGTAGAGGGTGAAGCAGAACTTGGCAACAAGAAGCAAAAAAATTGGCAATGCTCTCTCGATTCTAGGTTATGATTCAGGAAAGATTTGACGTTTATATGTATACCATTGGGTCAAAATTGAAGTAAGTTAGTATGATTCAACCAAAGAATGTATACTTTATAAACTCCACAATAAAGATTCCAATGATTATGTGCTTTTTTCAACATGACTTTTCTTTTTTTTTGGATCCTATGATATCGATTATGATATCAATTACATCAAGTATAATGGTTTTGGGGCTGGGGAGATAAGGGAGACTGAGAGGGTGAAGGTGGCACTTGACCCTGGGTCTTGGCTACAAGGAGCAAAGATTTTAGCAATGCTCTCTTGATAAACTTATCATGGGACATTAGAGTTTCCCTTTAAATATATACATATAGAACATATCTAATATATGATCATAATGGTTCATGACTGTTCCTTAACATCAAAAGGTCTATAGTGTGTTTTGGATCTGTTGAGCCTAGTGTTGAAGCTCCTCCATCAATGGCACCTATGTACTGTTATTTTGTTATCTCTACATATGGTGCTTGATGTGTCTCTTCAAAGAAATGAAGTCGTGGTATGGCTATCAAATCCTATATGCTTGGTTGCAATGGGAATTAAAGGGAAGGAAAGTGAACTTTTCGTACTTAAAAAAGAAATTTATGTAACCATTGCCCCATATGATAATAACATTAACTTCAAATCATTTCATATTGTGGCCAATGGGAGAATGGTAACAAAATCCACTGGATTTCTTGGGATAGGTTATGCAAATCCAAATCTAGAGGTGGTCTTGGTCTAAAGCATCCCAAATTACAAAACATAGCTCTCTTGTCCAAGGTCACATGGAAACTTTGGAAAGAGCCGGACTCTTAGTGGGTGAGACAATTGAAAGTTATTTACCATCCAAACTCAGATTTTCTCTCTGCCAGACTTGATCATCGCCCATCCTGGGCACGGCAAAGTATTCTCCATGGGAGACAGGTGCTAAAAGATAGTTTATTATGGCTGGTAGGTTCAAGTAACAGATTTCGCATATGGGACGATAAGTGGATCCCTACATCTAAAAGGTTTTTGCTCCAACACCCTCCTCCACCAGGCTACCCTTAGGTTTTTGTCTCTGGTATCATTGACCCCCACGTCAAAGTATGGAGAGAATCTCTTCTTCAATTAATTATGGTTTTCCATACCAGATGCTCATGAGATCAGGAAAATTAAGTTGAGTCTCTTACCAAGGGAGGATTCTCAAGTTTGGAGCGGTTCAAGAAATGGGATGTTCTTAGTGAATGATGCTTATCATTTCCTTTCCAACTAAAAGGAAGAGATAGATGCTCAGAAATGTTCATCCTCCCGCTATTCTCCTACCATCCTGACCCCTCCTCATATTTGGAACTTCATTTGGGGCTGCCAAACTCTCCCAAAACTCAAATCATTCTTATGGAGAATATGTGCCGATGGCATTGCATATGCTGATGGTCTTAGAAGAAGACAAATTCCAATAGACCCTATTGCAGTCGTTGTGGAGCTGAAAATGAAACAATGGATCATATTTTTCTACATTGCCCATTTGCTAAAGCAGTATGATTTGGTTCTTCTTTATCCCACCATATTCCTAATGATGTGAATCTTCGTATCTCAGAATGGATTCAATACTGGTGTTCTCTAAGTGACCATGACAAACCTGCTACAAGGAAGAGTTTCAGCAAATGCTCCTTCATCTGTTGGGCATTGTGGCTAGCTCGCAATGATCTCCTCTTCAAGAAGTTCCAGGGTTCTCCTATAGAAGCAATCCAAAGAGCTGAAAGTTTGTATCAGGAATTCTCCAAGTCTCACTCTACTAAGGAACAACTAAGCTCCTCCCAACTCATGCTATCTCTCCTCAGCTATGTTGGATAGGCCTCCCACCAGGTCTTGTTAAAATTAATGCTGACGCATCTTTTATCAAAGGCTCATTAGCTGGTGGTGTGGGTTATCCCATAAGAGATGTTGCTGGTTCTCAAGTGTTGAATGTCTTTGATGATGTTAGAATGATGTCTGCCATTTTTTGTGAAGCTGAAGCGATTAGAGATGGTATCGTTACTGCAATTACGAGCTGTCAGTTTCGGTTTGTCGTAGAATCCAATAACCAAGAGGTTATTATGATCCTCTCTGATCCCTGTGCGAATGCCTCAATTGAAATCTCACCAATCGTTGAAGATATTAGAATGATTTTTGTAAGACCTATTGATTGCCATGTCTTTTATATTCCAAGGGTGGCTAATGGTATTGCTTACACCCTTGCCAGGAGAGGGTTGTCCATCCGGTGTAGGACAATTTGGCATCAATCCACTTGGCTCCTCTAGCTTTGCGTACCTGAAGCCTCGACTTGTAACCGGTCCTTTTCTCAATAAGATTTCTCACTACCAAAAAAAAAAATCATTTCATATTTGGTTATAAAATTTCACTTCACTTGCATCCAAAACCCTTTGTTATAATATGTAAAATTAAAATTATATGTAAAATGTCTCACTCCTGAATATGATTAAAAAAATTAAGTAGCTTATATAAACACATTGGATCACATGGGATAATGATTACAAACATTTCTTTT
The DNA here is from genome assembly GCF_013358625.1 of Macadamia integrifolia. Taxonomy (NCBI): domain Eukaryota; kingdom Viridiplantae; phylum Streptophyta; class Magnoliopsida; order Proteales; family Proteaceae; genus Macadamia; species Macadamia integrifolia. The sequence goes on from NW_024870581.1 coordinate 197,037, forward strand.
TAAAATATGAAAATTTTACTTCCTTTCCCTTTAAATTCCCCTTGCAACTAAATGGAGATTTTGTTGATTTTCGTTTTATACCCGTTGTGGACAACAGGGAGGCATACGTATGCCTTGGGGAAGCCTCTTCCTCATGTTTGGTGGCTGCAACCGCCACATTGTCTTGTAGATCTTTATTTATTTATTTATTTTTGGAGAAATCTCTCTCTCTCTCTCTCTCTGTGCTCTTATAAAATTTTGTCTTAAAGAAAAATCTTTCATACGATTCATATAATTTGTCAAGCTGTTACCTATTCTAATTACCTAACAATATATTCTAAAATTAGAGAGAAACTTAATCACATGCATGGTTGTTCTATTAAGAGAGATATTAAGAAATAAAAACCACTCCAAAATATAAATGGGGTATCTATTCTTCATAAACTGGTGTTACGTCTCAAGTCATGAATAAAGATGTCTTTTATAACATTTGACATAATCGTATTTATCTATATAGAATCTTTCATGTAGGGAGCATTTAGCATAGTATTGAGCTATGTGACTAGAAGAATTAGTGAAATAAACAAAGTGAAAATATGATTGTTAGGAGGGGGGGGATCAATTACCTTTGCATTTAACTCAATTTAGTGAATATTTATTTATTTTTGGGTGGGGGGAGAAAAAAAGTAATGTCAAACTATCTAGTAAAGTTTAATTTTCTATTATTTTCAATAATAATTTATTATATGATATTTGATTGGATATGTAAAGAATTTCTCTTGTACAATTGAGTTATATTCTATTGTAAAATTAATTCATGTCCATGAATATCTTAGAAAAGAAAACTAGAGACCCATAGAATTTTCAGTAAGCTAGCAAAACACTCTACACCACTCTATAACACATGATATAATTTTTTTTTTGCCTATGTCTAGAGTTTTCCCACAGAATGAAGTAATATATAAAACATTTTGAAAACCCAACAATAAATGTGTAGACGACTAGCAAATACCAACAAATATGAAAATAAAACAAGAAGTTCCGCACAACACACAAAGATTTAACGAGATTCACACATTGATGTGGTGTACTACGTCCTCGGGCGAAGAAAAATAAGTTTTACTACGTAGGAGAGAGCTAACATCCAAACAGTGGCGAGAAAACTCGCTCTGAAACCCTAGTTCGAAAAACCCCAAATTACAACTACTTGCTCAGTAAGACAATAGTACATTATATTCTCCTCCAAGTCGCAGGTCGATCCATCGGATCGTATTCAATCGGGTCGACCTCTCTACTTCCATCACAGATCTCAAGAAAAAAAAAATCTCATTTGGGTCGCCACCAAAATATGTTGAAACAGATCATTCTTTAAAATGAACCAAGAATTCAAGACAAACTTAACAACATTATATTTTGAATGGGTATAAATAAAGTTTTTACAACCATTTACTTTGACCTTCTAAGGCAAAGTAATATTTAGATGGCTAGATTCCATAACCAGGCACCTTTTTGGGATTGAAGAAGGGATTTTGACCTCTTCAATTCTTGTGATGTACATTTATGTAAGAGCCAAACAAAGGCTTGGCTTTTGAAGTTTGAACAAGATATGCCCATGCAATAGATATATGTCTACATTATAATGTAATCAAGGTAGAAGTTTGAACTAATCTAATTCATTTATCATTTTAATTTATTAAACTAGTCATTTTCTAAGAGTTTGGATCACTTACACATACGGATGTGTTTAGGGACAAATTTCATCACCTAATTGTACATAAAACATACATGTATGGCAAGTGATCCAATCTCATTTCTAGCCATTTGGGATTCTAAACTTGGGTAAATAAGAGAAAAGCCCGTATATGTTGGATCAAATGGTTTGAGTTTGGCTCTTCTATGAGTTTGGATCACCTACACATACCATTTTCATATGTATCTTTAATGTATATTGCGTCTTGCCTATACTATATGATGTCTCTTAAAATGATTTCCTCTCAGTAGAATACTCGATATTGATAATTAAATACATGTTGATATCAATACATATCAATCGATATGATGGATCTGATATCGATACCTTAATCGATGGATTGAAATTAGGGTGAAAAATGAAGAGATCAAATCATGCCGGGCATGCCTGTCTCTTTTAATGATAAGGAGATGAATGGCTGATGTGTCATTGTTTGTGGTTTGGTCACCCATAGACTTCCTAGAAGCCATGTCTTTGTCAATATAGGTTTCTTGACAAAACCCATTTATTTGTCAATCTCTTAATCTATTATTATCAACTTAATTGTTTGTTGATGTTAATATTCATGATAATGACCTGCTTGGTCATGAGTCTTCATTTTCTTCCTTTCAGACCCAAACAAGGGGAATTTTTTTTTGTCTTATATTACTTCAAAGCCACTCTGACGAGTTACAATCGCCATATCAATCTCAATGTATCCTTTACACCGATGGGCCAGCTAAAATGAAAGAAAATGAGGTCAATATTGATTACCAGATCGATCCGGTTGATACTGATATGATGGAGGATTAATCAAAAAATTGAATCAAATTGAATTCACTTTGATTCGATGCAAGATTTTTTAGGTGAAATCAAAATCCAATCATTTAATCAACAGTTTTATATATTGAAAACAAAATTATTTACTAACGATTTCGGTTTGAACGATTTAATTTTTTTTTTTTATGTTTTCTAATTTTTTTGTAAAGATGACTTTTTTATTTTTAAAAATTTTAATGAAATATATGTAAATTTAACATTGAATAACTTAAACTTACTTAAGTATATATTTATCGGCTTAATAGTTTACTTAAACAGTTTATTAATGGTTTAAATTTTAAAATCAAAATCGAACCATTTATTAAGCAGCTTCAATTTTAAAACCAAAATCGAATCATTTATCAAACGGCTTCATGGTTTTGGTGTAAACAACAATTGATTCAATTTTAGTAAATGGTTTCTATTTCAAATTCACATCCTCACACGTAATGAGATGTGGTGTCAATCGAGTTTACTAACTGCCAATGCCAAGTTTAAGGATGTACATCTCCAGAACCGTTTATTAATGAGTGGGATGGTTCCAAATCTTAATTAGTTTCATGCATTGTAACAATCTCCAAAATTCCAAATGTTTTACTTAGAAGATATAAATAATCAAATATTTATTCTTTAGCATACAAATAATTAAGAGCGAAAGAACCCTGTTCTGCTACTGCAGAAAACACTAGCATGCGGGATCAATGAAAAGGCGGGTGCCAATATCTTCAGGGCCCAGGGCACGAGGGTAGTGTCATCTTCTCGTGCATTCTATTTTTTGGCATTTTCTGCACCGGTAGGACAAGGTTTTTTTTTTTTCTTTCCAATAATTAGATATTCTTTCACAAGCATACAAATAACCAAATTTCCATCTATAAGGAAACAAATAAAATATGAGGCAAAATAATTCCAAAGAAAAATCTGCATTACTAAACATATCAATATATACAAATCAACATTCCAATATCATTTTTCATATAAAGAGAGCAAAGTACCCTGTTAGCATTCTCCACGCCTAGGCACATGAGGCAGGCTGTGAAAAGACACCCTTTTCCATAACAGCTAACCCCATGCGTCTGGGCATGGAAGAATGCAAGCAGATAAGGCTCTCGTACCCATAAAAAAAATAATAATAAAAAAAAATCATTCCATATCATTCAAATGAACATCTTTTTTACATGATTATATGCCTTTTAAGCTTTAACCAAATTCAAGCAGTTTCAGTTTCAGTTTCAGTTTCAGTTTCAGTTTCCAACTGGTTCTAAATTGGTCTCTCATTTTTAAAACCAATGAGAAACCAGTCTCATTGATGATACCTAATTCTACCCGATGTGCTCCGTACGAGACATTTGCAGCCTAAACCATGTTGACTTGATTGACTCAAAAAACTTGATCGGGAACGTATCGTATGGTAATATTTTCATGAATCTATCTCTAATCCTCTTATAAAAAGACATCTTTACCTTTTATTTGAGGGATAAGAGAGACACAGATAGAGCTCTCCAAGAGGGAGAACCACTTCCCGTATATATGTTCCCCTTATGATCAATAGCATTAAGGCCGTGCAAATAAAGAGATTTCCATCGACAAGCATTTCCTTTTCCCATGTGCCAATTCTAACATGAGCATGTGAGCCCATGTTACTACTTACCAAGAAGAGACTAACCACCTTCTAGGCTTTTCAACCCCAAAAAACACGAAAAAACAACAAATTCAAAGAGGCTATTCACAGATTCACAATTAAGGGTTCTAGCAACATTGGGTTGATTCTTGACCAGACATACCTAAAGGCCTTGATTGTTTAAAAGGCCAAAAAGGGTAAGACATTGAGATTGGTGGGACCATATATGATGGGATAGGGGAATAGAAAAGAAAAGGATGGATTTTTGGGCCCCACTTTAATAAAATAGTAAGTTTCTACATTTTCCTCTTTCTTTCTTCTTTTTCACGGAAACATCTGACAAAATCATCGCCGTTGCATCTTGTCTCCGTGGAAAAAAATCGTCTGTAATTCCGATCTCGTACAATTTCGTAAAATATCACTTTCAGGGGGTGACACGTGTATTGATAGTAATGCAATGGTCAAGATCTGATTTAAATGTCTTTTCATTGATTTAATGTTTTATTAATTGTACCAGATCTGAACTATTGTATTAGTATCAATACACGTGTCGCCGCCTGAAAGTGGTATTGCATAGAATTATACGAGATCGAAATTGTAAACGATTTCAACCCTGTCTCCGTCCATCCACCACCGTTGCCTCCTTCGTTCGTCGACTATGTAGTATGTTCTGCCCCATCTATTGCCGCTGGGTTATTTTGGGTATTTGTAAAATCACCGTTGCACTTTACCTCCGCCCTTCCAGGCTTCCACGACCTTTGCAACGTGCCTCCATCCCATAAACTGCCGCTGTGACACGCCTCTGCCGGTCTGCCCCAAGTCATAGCTATTGGTGCCTTCCACACGGAAGACTTAAAAGGCTTCGAGATCGGAAGATTTCCCCGGATCCGGGCTTGTACATGTTACCATCATATGCCCATTCAAACATATGCAAGCGTTGTACCAAAAAAAAAAAAAATGATGAATCAATAGTGGATATGGTATTAGACCAGGGATAACACCTATATGGATACATATTGACATCACCAAAGTTATTATGAATTAAGTAATAGTAAACATTTTTGATTGTCCTCTATCTTAATCCTAAAATTATTTTAAGATAAGGAAAGGATATGAGACATGTAGCAATTTTTTAACCAAGTGACTCTCTATATAATATATATGGATGAAGCTTATTAGTTATGATTAATGTTAATAAGTACTGACTGATATATCAATAATCACCTCATCTATAAGACACTAAATAGAGGGAAACCTTGGGAATACACTAGGACAAGTCACTATGGATTGGTTAGGATATTATTCTCCATGTAGACACAGATTAAGGGCTCCTCATGAATCAATTAACACTCACGGGTAGTTACAGATCAGTTTCAACATGGGAAGAATATTCTTAATCCTCTATAAATAGTAAATCAATATTCATGTAAAGAGATCCAATGTCAGGTTCTTCTTCGTCTCTATTCTTCTCTCCCCAAATTATCATTTGTTGTTCGACATACTCACTAAGACATTGGAAAGTCCCTCCGGAGCTAGTCTTCATACATCTCTTTTGCTTACTCTTACCTCTCTCATCCAAGTAACATTAACCACTAAATCTTATTTATGAATTCCTATTATATAGATATGAAATAATAAGATGAAATTTTTATTAAAAAAATAATAAGATAAAAAGAAAATTGAAATTAATAATGTTAGAAATTTAATTAACTTTAAATAAGACAAAAATAATGATGAAACCGATAATAACATTGATGATCGATGTAAGAAAAATTGAAATCTTTCATGATAAAACAAAAGTAATGAAGGAACGGATGACAGATTAATTTTTTCGTCTTTTCCACATATCTTGTTTTCTTGCCAAACAAACACCTCATAAGGTACAAAGGGTAAGCTTTGACGGTTTGAACTAGGCTCCGGTCCAACACCACTGGAGTATACCACGGGTTTGTTAAACTACTGACACCGTAAATTACAAGGCTTGCAAGGCTGGGAGGTGGAGGAGCTTTACAGTTGCAGAGGGAGCACCGCAGCAGTCATGGCCATGGATGCGAGCTACGGTGAAGAATTCGCTGTGGGTTGCCTCATCGCCGTTAAAACCGCATTGGGAGACGAGTTCGAGGGCCAAATCATCACCTTTGACAGACTTTCCAACATTCTAGTCCTTCATATCCTTTGCTCTGGTAGTCTCTACTGCAAAACCTATAAAAAAAATACTCTTCACCTGTGTATTTATTTGGTCTTTCGGTTAGATATGCTTGAATTCCTTAACGTAGTTTGATCAGCACAAGAAGGCTCGAAAACGGGTCCTTGTCGAAATATTCGACTTTTGCAGGCCAACTATATAAAAGAATTCACCATACTGGGTCAAGCTGAGGATCCTCTTGATCCCAAGAAATGTCACCTTGATCTTGCTAGTCTTCAAGCTAGGGAGGATGCTGCTATAAGGTGCATCGGATTTGAAGAATATTGTAACTTGGATGCTAGTTTTGGTTTATTTATTGCTTTTTCCCCAATAAATCTGGAAGGTGAATTGCAGGCAAGCAGAGATGGAGGCTGAGAGAATTGGGGTTGGGGTTACAAGCGAGGCTCAGAGAATCTTTGATGCATTGTCTAAGACGTAAGTGTGCTGTCCTTTCCTGACATATCTCAATCTTATGGAACTTTATTTTGCGCCTTGTTCATCAAAGTGCAAGCCCTTCTGAATTCTGATTCCAATAGTCCCCTTCAGTCCTTAGGTTTAAGCTATCCAATTACGTTATACCAACATCACCTCCCACGAGGAAAAAAAAATTATATATAACATAAATTAAAAGGAAAAGAAAACAGACACAAAGAATAATGTGGTAGTGAAACGACGATTTTGAATACCTTGCTAAATGCTCATTGTTGTTAGGACTGTATATGCCTAGTTGCAGTATGCAGTGCATCAACATGAACAATTAGTTACCAAGATCTTTGTTTTTCCTCCTCCCCCGGTGGGTTTTCCAGTGATCCATTTCCGTATCTCATGAGGCTGGGTAACCTATAGCATTGGGTGGTATTTAAAAATTCATCAAGTTGCTCTGTAGGTAATAGGCATATGAGGTAATGTTGTGATGGTCTGATGGGATGATATCTCACCCAGATGTCTAGTCTATTTGTCTGAATTGTGTCCATGATTCATTAGCCTTTTAAAGGTAGATGTTTGGTGAACTTCTATTGGACTACCATAAACAACGACAACAACAACTCAGCCTTATCCTAACTAAATGGGGTTGGCTACATGGATCCTTGCCCTCCAATCAGCTCCATTTGATGTCATACTTTATACAAGGCCTAAGCTATGCATGTCTTTCCTCAACACTTCTCATAAGGTTATTTGAGGTCTGCCCCTAGCTCTTTTAGATCATTCAATCTGAATTAAATCACTCCTCCATAATGGAGCATTCAAAGGCCTCTGTTGAACATAGCCATGCCACCTCAAAGGCTCAAACAACTTTCTCATAGCTTATCATGTATCAGAGCTATTCTCATAACAACTCTGATGAGATCATTCCTTACTTTATCCTTCCTTGTTTTACCAATCATCCATCTCAACATTCTCATCTCTACGGCATTGGGTTTATCTACATGATGCTCCTTAACTGCCCAACATTCCGCAAACTTATATTGAACTACTGAGTAGTCAAAATTGTCCTGGATGTGGTGGGCTACTAGTACTTGATTGACTTGCCCCATTGCCATCCCTATTCCCTACATGTATCATGGTCTTACTCCGATGCTTGTTTGCCTGTAAAGTTCAATGCACCAAATGTTTGTAAGCATTATCAAGAACTCATTGACATGGGTAAGAATTGCTGCAACTGCATTATAAGTGACAGGTTTATAACTATTCTCCTCACCCTGTGCCACACATGCTTCAGTGCCTTTTGCTGCATTATGTTTAGCCCATCTGCTTTCTGTTGATAATTTTTTTGTTGGCAGTGCTTAGTGCTTCAAATTATCCCTTTCTTCACAATAGCAAGAATCATTGATTTGGTACAACTACTACAGAGAATTCTTTTCATCTTTTGACCCTTGACCCTTGACCCTTGACCCTTGACCCTTGACCCATGTCCTCTGCATGTGTCATGATCGTGATCTGAATTTTTTTTTTTTGTGTATAAGGGTCCACACACAAATATATGCTGGCATTAGCAAGAATTCATTGAAATGAGTAAAAAAATTCTGGATTATGAGCGAAAGGTTTATATTTCTGCCTCTCACCATATGCCACTCGTTTTTTAGTGCCTTTTCCATTTTCTGTTTTCTCCTTTATCAATCTGCTGCCTGTTGATAGTTATTTTGTTGGCTGTGCGGTGCTTAGTGCTTCAAGTCATCTCTTTCTTTGAAATAACAAGAATATTTATATGATTGATTTGTTAAGAAAATACTTGAGAGCATTTAATTTTACTCTTTTCACCCTTTTATGACCCATTTACTCTATCTATACTTTCTTCCTCACAAGCTTCTTGCTCTATGAACAATCTGTTAAGAATCTGTTAAGCTTTAAGTCTAGATGTTACTGCATTAAGATCTCACAACTTTACTTCATTATAAACCATTGATTTTCTCACAGATTGAGTTATTTCTGATGCCAAAAGTATGTAGAGGTAACAATAACCGTGAAATATTCTATACGATATTATCTTAAAAGTGACATCATATCCTTTCTTTCAAATGCGTCTATTCTTGTTGAGTGATCCCTGTACTCTGATCAGGCTTCCAGTTCACTGGGACAAGACTGTCATTGTGGTGATGAATGAAGTCCGTGTTTGTAGTCCATATCTTCCTGAAAATGTAGCTGGTGGAACCCCTGCTGCCAATGAGAGGGTGAAGAAAGTGGTAATGCATATTGATAGTTGAGTAATGCTGCATTTTTGTTTCTCCTTTTCATTTTTAAATGCATTTCTGCTGTTAGGTGGAGATTTTAGCTTATTGTTTTTTCAGCTAGAGTTTGAGAGGAAGAGGTTGCAAGCTCGTGGACCAAGCTAGTGATAGATTGTCAGTTCCATCATGTAGCTGCTGGGGGGGGGGGGAGACACCATATGCTAATACCCATTTAGTGCAATCATTGGTGCATTGAGGTATGTCCCATGGTGGCTGGCTGTTTAGCTTGTAAACAGGTTCTGTTCGAGGACGGCAAAGACACCAGAAGAGTGACTTCTATTCACACGCTATTTAACTTTGTACTTTATACAGGTCAAGTAAATGTGAAAGTTAACATTTGAAGTTGAATTTTGAAGCCCTTTCTTATTGGAGTTTGTTTTACTTCTTCTAGCCAGTATTTTGATTTTCCTAGTGGTTTTTTCTTTGACTTGCCAATGGGTTAACAATGAGGCCATTGTCTAGGTCTACAAGAGGTTTTGGATGAAAAGTTTACTGTGATACATCCTTATATAGGTGAGGAATGGATGATGTTGTGTGTATGTTGCGGAGTGCAACTAATGGGATAATTAATTAGCCAACAACCACTAGGTTGACTATCCAACCCACAACAGGACCTGTGACTTGCGGCTAGAAAGCTATCACCAAACAGAACTCCCCAATCTAGGGTTTAGAATTACCCAAAAGTCAGTCCAGTTACTAACCCTCATAACAAGATGGAAATCCAACGGCTATAGAAACTAGCACTCAGATGAAACAACTCCATACCTCAGTTCAGCAATGCATGAAATTAGTAACTAGGAGCTATGTTTAGGAGATAAGAGTATCTAACAATCAGCAGGTCAGAAAACCTCCAAAGTACTGTTGAGTTTTTCTCTGATGGCAGTGCTTAATCTCCCAAAGTATTGCTCTGATCTGATGGACTGATGGAAGATCGAATGTAATCCAACATTAAAGCAACAGAAAATCAGAACAGGGGTGCTGCAGGGATGTTCAACCACTGGAAGTCTGATGATTTTCACTAGATGATGTAAGGCTAGGTAGGAACTACCCAACCCCAGTTAGGATCTCACAAGTTCAAATCTGAAATCAGATTTCGAACAAAAGTCCAAATCTGGCTAAAATAGGAGGAGGAAGCCTGCGGTCAGCTGTAGGAGTCTCTAATTTTTTTGCATCCTAGGATATCATTTGCAGTGGACTGTCATGCCATTTGGCCTAAAGACTGCCTCTTCTCTTTTCCAAAAGGCTATGATGAAGCTCTATGCCCTTATCCAGGAAAATGTTCTAATTTACATTGATGACATCTTTCTCTTCTCAAAGACAGCTGAAGAACACTGCCAGCTCCTCCGATGGTTCTATACAATCACTAAGCAGTTCGGTGTCATGCTTTTTCCCACAAAGATGCAACTGGCTATTCCTACTGTTTAACGTTGCTTAGAGGATTTAAAGGGGGCCAAATTTGATTGAATGCTCCCCTTGTGGTGCTAAACAAACCCTCAAAAAAATGAGACAATTCCGATAGTTGAATTGAGAGTTATGTTGTCGACAAGAATTAGGAAACTTTTGACCACTCTTCACTCTTCAGAAACTAGGGTTCCTGGCATCGGATGATCCTCAAAATTGGAATGAAGATCATTTATAACCTGTCTAGGTATCCTTCAATAGATGAGCTTGAGTTGCTGGCTGGTTTTGGACATCTGGACTTCGATCCAAGTTTCCAAAACCCTGACAATGGCTGCAATCGATTTTGATCCCCTTGGCTGTGCTTAAATTGATCTGTAGACTGAACGTCAGATCTTCAAATAACTCTCAAACATTCTCTCACAAAGGCTAAAACAGAAAATAAGAAAGAAGAAAAGAGAAACCAATGGAGGGTTGAGAAGGAGGAAGTAAAAAGATTGGTTTTGGGCATCGCATTATTCTCAACCTGAGGTTTAGGCATCTCACCTAGGGCCTCTCACCCAACTGCATCCCACAGCAGAACAACATTAGCCATCTCTAAATCATTCTTCATTAACTTCTTAAATTGATTACAACAGCTCCTCTTTATTGGAGTGAGTTCAGCTTACAAAACAAGAAGGTAAATAAAAAGGGAAACTAACATATGAATAGAAACTAACTAAATTCTCCTAAATAAGCTGCTTTTTAACGAAGAAAATCTGAAAATAGAAACTCCTAACTAGCAAAATAGCTACTAACAACCATATTTGACTTGGCAATCAAGCCAATGCTAAAATGGAATCATAATCCTAAGCCATATTGCTGAAATCAATGGCTGCTGCTGCACTCCTCATTGAAGCTTCTACTTTCTAATTTGTGGGACAGCTGACTGGCCTTCTAGAAGCTCCACTTGAGGTCAAAACTGAAGGGGTACTGTTCATGTGAACAGTAACTAGTGACCAGTGTTTTTTGGTTTTTGGGGCTGGCTTGATGCGACCAAGGTGGGGGCTAACTCAGGAACAGAACTGAACCATGATCTGGTCATCTCGAGCCCTCCTCTTGACAGCCCTATTTACATCACTAGATTTAATCTCAGCACCAACCAGCAGCATATGAACAGGATTCCAACAGTATATTAAGGTATTAACAGCATAAGAAACTGAAATAATATTGAAAGAGAGAAGCAGTCAAAATAGAAGAACAACAACAACACTAGAGCTGTAACTGAGTCTCACAACACCGGTTTCACACAGTGTTGCAGCAGCAATACGTTTTCTCTCAAGAAAAAATTGTGCGCTCTATTCTGTCCTTCTTATTAAATTAAGTTGTCACTGTTACAAGAATAGAAGTAATCTAAATAGAAAGTAACATGTGGCTATAACAGAAACACTTTAAAGTAGAAACAAATAATAAAAGATCAACTAATAACTTCCTGTGAAAGACAAAAATCGTGCGCTCTATTCTACTCATTAATTGGCCTAGAACTTGAAACATAAGCTACTTAAACTGCTGGGCTTGAAGGCTGGCCCTATGGTGCTTTAAAGATGGCTGCAACTGGCTGTCTCTTCTTCCTACGAATGTACCACTGCTTCAACCTTCAGCAACAGCCTAATGTTTAGCAAAAATTGAAAATTTAAACTCCACAATGATATCTTTTCAAAAGGTCCTCACCCTTTTGTACTATGCCATGATAGACTGAGGGTTGTAATAACCCAACTATTAATCCTGGTTGGACCTTTATTGTCTCATTGCTAAAGGTTGAAGATAGAGGGTGAGCCTGGGTGCAATCAAGGTTCTAAATCTTGGGTTTTGAGCTGGTTGAAACCGAAATATAGGTCAAAGCCTGCGAAATTTTGGGGAAACCATGTACTTTTCCTGGACTGTGTGGAAACCTTGGTTTCAACCAAATTTTTTTTTTGTTATTTGTTTTTTTTTTACAGCCTATTTTTGACCTTTTAAAGCTAATCCATGAATTATTTTTACAAAAAGACCACCCAAAATGGTATTTGTGGTGCTAGCCCATTTTTACTAGTGTATGCTGAATGATGTTATGCAATAGCCTTGTTCATTTGTTATATACACTAAACTACATATAACTTGATTGCACCCAGGCTAAATTGAAGAGTCACGGGGTGGGTTGGGGATTCGGTTGGAGAAGGGAGGAGTTGATTTGCTCTCTCTGTTGTGAACAAAGAACTTTTTTTTTTAATGGTTGTTCTCAGTCTCAGCAAAAACCAGAACAGAATGGGGAGAATATGGGAAGGAAAAGAGAACGAAGGAGAGGATCCTTCGGCTCTGATACCAAGTTGATGGAGGGCTGGTAGGGGTAGGGAGAACCCTTGAGATGAACTCAGAGTTGCAAGGGAGGGAGAGAAGATTCACATGAGAAGGGGGGGAAGGAGAATCGCACACATGCCCGCTGGCTTCACAAACACTCAACTCAATTCATCTTTCCATCTCTGCTTTTGTCCATCGGTCACAACCAATATATAGGGAAAATAAAAGATAAAATTAGAAACCAATTGAAATAAAAGCTAGCTTAAACTAGGAAGCAATTCATAAAAGGAAACAAGCTCTAAAGCGACTCTAACTCCTACGTACTCAACTTCCTAAATAAGCAGAATAAAATAAGGTAAATATACTATTCTCCCAAATAAATTAGACTTCTAAAATCCTGTTAGATCCAAGACTCAAATATGGATCCGGTTCATCTCTATCTGGATACCCAGATGGGTATAGATTGGTCCATGGGTGCGTATCTACATCGATATACCATTAAAGTTGAAGGTGAAATATTACAAGACAGATATAAATAGAAAAGGCTGACATGGGTGTTTTAATATTTCATGGAGGATGCAGCCCTAGATAGCGTGAGATAACTGAGTGGGATTTGTGTAATTGGCTCCAAGTAATTGGAAGAAATCCTAGTTGAGAGGAGTTAAGATGTATACAAGCAATACTGGAGTTGGCAAGTTGATGAGAAAAATCTCTTGACATATGGAGTGATACGCATAAAATTTTTACTCTCTTCTGGGGAAAGGCATTCTCTTTTCTCTATCTAGGCAAACAATATGTGATTTTATGACAGAGAGAGCTTGGTATACCATGTCTATGACAGCAATGGAGTACCGATCATGTGAATTGCACAACAGTTAGATTAGTAGTGTACTCTTGATATGCCAGATGACTTCACTGAAATTATATAAAGTGGTGAATGGAGGAAATTGAGCTGAAAAATTTTGTGAATTTATTGGAGCATATGTGGGACTAGAGTGGCCATGTCAGACTCTTTGTTCCTTGACTGCACTTGTTGGACAACAGTAACAAGGGACATGGTTTGTCTACTATTGTATTGGAGGTGCCTCAAAATGCAAGAGAATTAAGTTGGAGCACCTTGAACAAATCAGTTGGTCCTTGAGATCTGGTGATTCTTTTGATTGGTGACAGACTTCGCTTCTTGCCTAAGGAAATTTCATGCTCCACATCAGTGTTCATTGATTTATTTCTGTTAGTTTGTCCTTTGTATACATTCAGGTTTTATCTAACTTAGGTGCCTTCTATATTTTTTTTTTCCTTAATGGTACTTGATATTTCACTCAGTCTGCTCATAACAAGGCATCCACTGGTTGGTTGGATGAACCAATTATGCCTTGTATAATCCTTGTTTGGGAAAAAGAAGGAATACCTCTTTGTAAAGCATTGGGGACCTATATTTGTGTTGTTGTTGTTATTGTTCCTTTGAAATGGATACCTGTAGATGTTAAAACTGATGTGTGTTAGTCACTTTGAACCAAGTGGACATCCTATTACAACTTGGCCAAAGCCTAGGGTTTTTCATTCTGTTGATGTGTGTTGGCCTGCTTTAGTTTATTCTTTCTTATTATTTCTATGATTTTCTCTGCTTTTCATGCATGGTGTTGTCTATATATTGCACCTTGTTGTCCTTCTACTATTAGTGCTGTCTTCATATTTGATTCTGGACGTCACCATTATCAATCCCACATTGGTGATGCTGTCTACCCCAGCTTTAGTGCCACCTATATTCACTAGTCACCATCTCTGAGAACCTTTAACACTGTAGTGGCTGTGCTTCATACAGTGTTGACAGGGGAGCACCTATGAACTGATTCACCTCTCCGGGACCCAACTACCTGTGTAGTGTCTGAAGCAACCACTTATGTACACTTTAGATAGCTTGAAAATTAAAAAATGATGCAGCGAATTTCTTTGAAGAAAAATAAGGACTCGAATTTTGGGCATTAAGTGGCCAACTTTTAAAATTCTGTATTGTATGCATTATCTTATTGACACTTGTGTATTGCTTTCCTGAAGTTTTAAAGCATTGATACAATTGAAGCAAGACTCCCTGTATCATATTGCTTCTTATTTCCTTAGGATCCTGAGACTGTATATGCAGATTTGACCAATAATCACTATGATTGCTGGCAAGGTTCGAGGTTTTGGTCAGGCCCAAAACCGAAATTTCGGCCAAAACTTGATATTTTTTCTGGGAATTTTTATGTTCAGTTTTGGGGGCCAAATAGGTCATGACTTTTGCAGGATACCCTATTTTAGCTCTTTAAACATAATGGATTTTTAGATTGTTAAAAAACACACCCAAAATTGTAGTTTGGCTTTGGACCTAGGAAACCCTACGTTGTACGATGTTGTCTACACAAAATTTAGTACTAAAATACAAATAAAGTATGCTTTAGGAATGAATAAACATAGAACTAAAAACCATTTCATAATTATCAAATGTTATACATGGTTCATTACAAATATATGGAGTGATTTGGCCAAAATTCACAGTATTTGAGGTTTTCTAGAAAGTTTCTATATTTGAAGTCCAAATGATGCCGAAACTCGAAATGTGGTTGAAATTTTGATCGAAATGTGGTCAAAATTTTGATCGAAACCTTGCATTTTATACAAAGGGTTTGACTGAAACAATACCGTAATCCGAAACATGGTCGAAATTTTGCTGAAAGTGTAAAGACAAAAATGTATCTCGTAGTAGGTTTCGTTTCGAGACCTTGCGAAACTGAAATGAAACCCGGGATTTTGCCGAAACCTCTTACCTTATTTCATTGGTGTTGGACCTGTTCATATGATGATGCTGACAAACTACCCTTTCACTGCTGATCTGCTTTTTCTATCAAGAGTATTTCGTGATGCTAAGAAGTCAAGCAGTCATAGGTACAAGCCATCAATGGTAGTGAAGATAATGAGAAAAGCTAGGCTATGCAAAGCTGCTGTCACTTAAGCAGCAAACATCGATGCGCTTTTGAAGGAGTTGACTACAGGCAAAGCTGCTATCACTACACTCTATTTCATTCTGTTTTAGTACTTTAATAATCAATTTGATTCTCAAATCTAGCATATGATAATGGTGACTGAGCTTAGAGCTGGGGAGAGGCTGACTGTCAGTGGGTTTGGGCTGCCAACAGAAATGATGGTTTCCGATATGGGTATTAATACACCCTCCCCAAAAAAAAGGCTCTGCTGGGTTAATTCAGTAACACAGAGCACAATAAATCTAGGTCCTAGCTGATTTGGTTTGCAAAATAGAAACTTACTAGAAATTAATTGAAGATTTTTTTTTACAACACAACTACTCTTAGTCAAAGTCAGTAATCTCACTAATTCGAAGCATGGATTGATTCGAGGCAGTCCTTTTATAGGAACGTTATTCTTTTCGTCATTGAAAAATCACTTAGTAGCCTTTTCATGTTGTTAAGTTATAATTCTGGTCTATAGGGATGTTATATATACACCCGTATCGGACCCATTCTATGTTGCATTAGTTGTGTTGGACCTTACTCACTATAGGGGGAGTGTCCCTATAGTAAGAGAGGCTTGGTTAGTGGTTAGAAGTTAGTTTCCTGTTTTGTTTATGTTTCCTTTTTAATATGATTGTAATTATGATTTCATTATAAGTAAAGTTCTGTCCAGCGATAGAACTCTTTCTCTGTGTTCTTTCTTTTGTTCTGATCGACTGAGGTATTGGGTTCTCTAGAGTTACATATGTATTAGAAGAGGAGTATGGATTTTTTCTATTAAGCTTATCCACATGTATGTAGCATTTCCACAAAACCTCACTTATAATTGACCCCTTGATACATGCTTTGATATTACTGTAATCCCGGATTCTCTTCAATTCGAAGGCTCCATATGGTTGGATTTTAAATTTTGTAAAGTTAAAACAAAAATAAAATGGAGACTTTCCTAAGAATTACCAATAATGATTTTGCAACTAACTCAATTTTTTTTACTTTAGTTACTAAAATTTACGTCATTTCTCAAACAAAGTAAGATTTAGTGCAGAAGTTTGACAATAGAGAATTTTGTTTCACTTTTCTTATTCTTCTTGGACTCTTTTACATAACTTTTATCTTCATTACATCCAATCCAATGGAGCCTAAATTTGAATTGAGAATTGCATTTTCACTTTGTTTCATCTAGCGTATGTCCTGTTTTTAGTAAACCTTTCAACTGCATATGCATTTGAAGTTTTTCTTTACTTATTTTCTCAAATAAGCTAATTTTTTTTCTGTAATTTTTTTTTTTTCTAGATTTCTAAGTTCAATTTACCTAAGTATCTCCTACTCACCAAAACTTGTTCAATAAATGGAATCGCCTTTTTTTTCCTACTCATCATTAATGTTGTTGTTCTTTTTGCATCTTTCAAATCTTTGTTGCTGTTTTTCTTGTTGTTTGTAATACTAATGAGTTTCAGTACTTGGATTTCCTTTCAA
Source organism: Macadamia integrifolia (assembly GCF_013358625.1). Taxonomy (NCBI): domain Eukaryota; kingdom Viridiplantae; phylum Streptophyta; class Magnoliopsida; order Proteales; family Proteaceae; genus Macadamia; species Macadamia integrifolia. The sequence continues at coordinate 214,288 of NW_024870581.1, forward strand.
CTGTATATAAGCTTGCATTTTCAGCTTTGCATCTTCCAAATACTAAAGGAATGGTCATTGATACCTTATGATATTTGGCAGCGCAAAGGAACTACTTCCTTGATAAAAGAAAGGGGGGTGGGGTAGGGGTGTGGGGGGAGAGAAAAACTTAGTAATTTCTAGCTGGATTAAGCAAACTATAGATTATATGGTGGATAGTGACCTACTTAAATCATAACTGGATGCTCCAGTTTAGTGGGTCTTGCGCTTCTTTCCTTTAAAGAATGTAGTTGACCTGGACTGAATGATGTAGTACTATATTTGAAAGAATCAAAATAGTAGCCAGTTGACAAGGATCTATACTCAAAGGATAGTACAGATGCAAGTAAGAAGACTAGGAGAGAAATAAGACAACAACTATGGAGGAAAAACAAAACAATAACCGTGAGGGGGAAAAACAGTAATTTTCTAGCCCAAAATTAAGGTTTAGAAATTAGAGTAATAAAATGCAAACAATCTCTGATTTCAAGAGTTAACTTAAATCAACAAAAGGAAGCAAAATGTAACTATTTGAACACAAAACAATAACTTTTTCCAGATCTTGAAAAGGGAAGGGCAGAATTGGTGTTTTGCATCAGAAATGGCCAAATTTGAATCGATCTCCAAATTAAAATTTGAGTTTGATCGGATGGATAAATTTCTTAATTTGAGAAAATGTGTGACATCCAACCTTCTAGAAGACTTGAAGAAATTCAAGGCAAACTTGAAGAACAATACTTGTTGTTGGATGAAGAAGATGATGAAATAATGAAAATGAAAGATGAAGGATTAAGATGGGATAGCTGTGGGTGGGATGGCTATCTCAGCCTGGGCCTTTCACCCACAGCTATCTCAGCTATTGTAGAAATTCTCTCAAAATTTTGGGAGCACAAAGTTGCAATTTCATTCTTAAATTCCTGCCCTATGTTGTAGCCCCTTACAGACTTATATAGAAGGTTCAAAACAGACTCAAACACTAAAAGGGAAAGGCCTGACCCAGTCATTAACTAATTGGGAAACTTAAACTGATTAGGAAACTGAAATAACAAATAAAATAGACTCAAATAAGAAAACCTACTTAGCTTAGGACTTAAGCTATTTGTCCAGCAAGTAAAAACATAATTGGACTCATAATCGGACTCCAACATAGAGTTGGACTCGAACAAAACAACCAATTCATATCAAGATTCAAGACTAGGACTTTAACTAAACTAATGAAGTAAATCTCGTTTTTCTACTTTCTACCCATATTTTAGGCCTGTTAAAGTGGCCTATTACATAGAAAACTCATGGGATCATAGGCCCAACACCTACATAACCCAACCCAATCCAAAGCTTATTTTCAATAAAATAAGCCATTTAAGTGACTTATCTGCATCACTGATGTTCTGGACATAGCTGTTGATTTGGGTCTTTGTTTCTTCTGCTTTTTAAGTCTTGTTGAATTCTTCTCTTTGTATATCCCAGGTCCTTTCTAGCAGTAATGTTGCTTATTATCATTTCAAAGAAAAAAAAAAGGACAAAAAACAAAAAGAACAAGCTCTAATTGTACTTTGTGATCATAATCTCATGCTTACATTTTTGGATGCGTGGTCTGCGGGGACATTTTTAGGAACATATTTGCCATAAAGAAATATGAAAAGAGGCAATGCTTTTAAACTGACCTGGATGCAAACCCAGTGGAATCTCTAGGTTGGTTCAATCTAATTCTTCTGTGGCCATCATCTGGTTTGATTTGTGTACATTAGCAATATGTATGGTACATGGTATGCCGCTCAATTTGATTTAATAGCACACAGGTCATACATATTATCACCACTAAGAGTTTTAATCAGTTAAATTTCTTCTGAATGTCTTCTTCTCAGTCCAAAAGTTTACCTCAGAGGTATGGCATGGTTGTGTTTGTGTGTGTATTGGGAATAGGGGTTCGTGATGGCATTTGACTAGAGGTTGCCTGTTGTCTTTTATTCTCCTCAATCTTCTTTCCTGAACTCATGATTTTCATTTTACATTTTCTTGTCTGGGTAATTTACAATGTTTTAGTTCTTCAATCAGCAGATCTTCAACCAGAGCAATATAGTTTTCTTTTTGTTTGTTCAAGGCTAGTTCTAGGTTGTTGGCTTGTTGCCATATGATCCACCTTTCAATGGGTTTCTATTTGGTTGACAATCAATCTATATCCCTATATAACTATAACCATCAGCCAAATTTCTTTTGTTTTTGTGGACAATTATTCATAACTTTCTGGTGGCTCAAAATCATGGATGGGTAGAAAAGATTAACTGATGTTCTAAGAGAAATTTCATTGATATCAGTCCCATAAGGAGTTTTGAGCAGTTTTTGACTTTAGTCTTCTATTTGTGGAGGAACCATGGAATACTCTCCCTTCCTCCAGGTTCGTTTGCCACAGAGAAGACCGAAGTGCTATGCGGGTAACGAACTGGCCTTTTTGCTGATTTCTGAGGATGACAAAATTTTCTACGTAGTTACACTGGATCTATTAGGGCTGTCTTCCAGGTCCTCCTTGATATTCTCTATTGCTGAGTATTTTCATTTTGTGTTGTCACAGAATTTCAAGTGTGTCATAGTAAGAATAATTGGTCTGCTCATCCAGTAGTGTCTTACTGTCTCAGAGACAAATTGAATCAGACACACAGGATCCTAACAGAGTACTAAATTCAGTCTTGTCTCAATCATATGGTCTACATATATTGAGTTTCTATACCATACATAATAAATAAGGGTAGGGGCAAAGTGGAGGTTGGTAATAATTTAACAATGGTGGATCTTGCAAATTTCATGTCAATAGCCTTCAATATTGGTGATTTGAGAATCAATTCCAAGGGGAATATTTCTGACATTCTGGTAGAGGGTCGTCCTCACACAGCTCAACACAAAACATGGATTTTCATCACAGTAGTTATCAGGTCTAATCTTAAACATAAACCAGATATATAAATGGAAATGCTATATGACAAATGAGAATAGTTGAGAGAGACATTAAAGATGATGTGGTTCTTCTTCTAACTTTAGAAAACAGTTGATGCTTCGATTATAAGTTTTTAGCAGTCAATGGAATTAGTCATTTCCTCTTGATTGTACCAGTAGCATTACTTGCTTATCAAAAAAGTTCTTAAATTTGAATGAGTAATTCAACTCTCACTCAAAAATTTTCTAGATCCTTGAGAATATCTCACCTGGCATTCATACAGTCAAACTCATATGATATATGTTGTAGGCTTGTAGCAGATCCCACAAAGGCAACGATTTAAAAACCGGGTTTGGATCAGCGAGATCCAAATCGGCAGAGCTCAGCCAATCTCTGTCCAGAAACTGATGTTAGGATAGTCTTATGGGACTGGTCTGGCTACTAATTTTCAATACAATGAAGGTAGCATGAATTAATGAAATAAGAAAGGTCAAAAGGGAACCTTAAAAGAGATCGGAGATCAGTCATTGTACGTTTGATATTGTATCTAGTTTTTCTTCACCCAGGGTGAGGATAGACTCTTTTTTTTTTTTGTTGGGTGAATTGGATAGACTCCATTTAATCCATGGGTTTCGGCAATTGGATGGGACTCCAGTAATAGTGTCAAGAGTTTTCAAATTTTAGAAAATATAACATATTTTCTTCATTTACTGTCAGAAAAAAGAAAAAATTTCGCCTTTGTTGTTTAATTATAGTCGCTGGCCGGCATCATTAACATTGATGTGCCTTGTTCCCTTTTAAAATCTTTTTCTTCCTTTTTTTCTGTGTGGTGTTGATGCATGAAGTTCATGTCAAAAAAGTGGAGGAAAAGGTAATCACTTTTATAAAGGATTTGTGACTTTCTTTACTGTAACCATGTTATTTAGGGAAGATTTTCTATGAATTTTCGACAAGAATCTCAAAAGCAGGATAAGTGATAATTTCAATATCATAGGGATTTCTGCAACTCACATGCTCCCCTCTTAAAGATGGTGATCTATGTTGGGTTCAGATGTGCAAGTGGTTACTTGAAAAACCTTAGTATCTCGAACCAAACTCCCAGGTCATATATTGAAGATGCGTTTTATAAGCCAAAAAAATGGATCATGTCTAGAATATATTGAGATGTGTTTGATCTTCAAGTTTATGGATCTGACTTGAATAGGAATTGATGGAGTCCGATCCCATGTCTGATTCCAAGTTTTTAAACATTGCAATCCGTAGAGGGTCAGTTCCTTTTGAGGAATAACGGGAAAGATAAAGAAGCATTGAAAGATGAGCAAAAGTGATCTAATGCAAGTTAATAAGGTAAAGTTATAACTTCTTAGTTCACTACTTTGGGTATAATAAGATTATCCCTTATTTAAAACATATATCAGCTTCTGATCCAAAAGCCCCTTTCAACAGCTCTTCATGTGGTGGAGGTAGAAATGGATTCAATTGAAGGGATAGTGACTAAACAGTAATGCCTTTTAATGCCTTTAAAGGGTGCACCTTTAAAACGAAATGGACAGTAGATGGATCTAAATTTTTAAACTGAGCAAAAGGATCACCTTCATAACACTACCATAACAATTAAAACCTCACCCACAAAACACTTTTTTCTTGGACTTTGAAATTGTTTATTAAATCTGATTGGGACTTTGGGAGTATGGAACAGGAACGTTGAATGGGTTGATTTGACTCATATATTGTCATCAACCTAGCTGGTCCAATGAAAAGGCCAGTGAGTTTTCTTTGAGGGTTTCAGCTCTTATAAGGTTAGCAACTTCTTTTTCTCAACAAATTTTCTTTCTCAATGGCTGAGACCTAAAACATTTGAACAAGTATAGTTATTAAAGATTGAATTGAGTTTTCCCATAGCTAAGGAAAAAAGGATTCCCTTTCACCAATGACCATCATTGCTTTTGGAAGGGCGTCCCGAAGCAATAAATGGAGAAGGTGCTATATTTTTCCCATAGAAATGATGAGAATTAACACTCTAAAGTTAGTTTAAAGATGGAGGATGGTCTTTATTCAGCCATGGTCAAGGGAGAAGTGTTTAAATGATGTGTAGAGGGTACTGAGGAACAATACAAAGTTATTATTATTCTTGTGCAATAAAAGGCAATAATTTACCCAAAAAAGAAGAAGAAGAAGAAGGAAATATAAGGGTATTACTGATCTTGTACAATAAGGGTTACACATTAATGACCCTAGATGGTGTACTTAGGAAAACTTTCTCCTTCAAGATTTGTCTATTTTTGATAGGTTGGTCAAAGAGTTGAACTCGTGACCTCTTAATTGTGAGGTTGTGGTGTTTGCTAATTGAATACCCTCTTGGGTAAATTTATTTATTTATTTACTATTACTTTTGTTATTTCTCTTTCTTTTACGAAAAATAATCTCCGTCGATTAGTTAGATTACTATTGTTATTTTTTTGCTTTGGTGGCCTTATGCTACACTTGAAAATTTATGACATTAAACCCTCAACTTCATATAGCATTATGCTACCAAAGTCTTAAACTTGAAGCAATATCAACTAATTCAGGTCTCAATTCCGAGTTAGCCTTGATTCTATGTTTATTGAGTTCAATCAATTGTTGCCGAGTTCAAGTGATTCTCGACGATTCCTACTGGAATAGATTGAGACCAATCCTATACTTGATTTCAAGTTTTTAAACCTTATATGCCATAGTGCTTTACTAGTTTAACCTATGAAGTACCATGGTGCAAGATTTTTTGGTTTAACTTTTAGAACACAGTAGATGCAATGATTTAAAATAAGCTTAAATCAGTGGCTCAAAAGATTGGTGCAAGAATGTGGCTAATTTTTCCTTGTATACTTTAGTAAGAATATTTCCAAAACAACTAAACTGGCCTGTCTTTGTTGATGTATACTTGTAAACCAAGATAAGATTAAGATGTAATACCATGGTGGTTGGATTTGTTTTGGATTACTAGAATATAAAGACAGATTAGTCACTAATGTTTTGGATTACTAGAATATAAAGATAGATTTGTCACTAGCAAGGAAAGCAAAAGAAGAAAGAGAATAAATTTAAAAGAAGGCCCTTTGATATGTAATTATGATTAAAATAAGTGAATTGCCTCTCTCTCTCTCTCTCTCTCCCCACCCTGGAGGAATTAAGATGAATAATGAAAGCTTCTTGGAAGATTCCGTGAGGATATAATCTACATCATATAATTGAGGATGATGCTAAAGGATGTAAATATTTTCTAATATAGTTCATTCTTTATTCAGCCTTATCCTGACAAGAGAACCCTTTCCTCTCTCTCTCTCTCTCTCTCTCTCTCTCTCTCTCTCTCTCTCTCTCTCTCTCTCTCTCTCTCTAAATATTCCCCCTTAAACATATCCAATTAACAAACCTGCATCTTATTACCAATAATGACCCTTCTGAATTTTCGTTATTAAGGTAATGATTCAGCCAGTCTTGCCATCAACCTAAGAAAATGTCATGAATAATAACCATATAAGTTTCAAATGGGAATCAATGACTTGTAGTGTGTTAGGTGATAGTTTATTACTATTAGATAAACTAAGTAAGGTTTCAACAAATAATTATTGATAGTAACCATAATAATTCAGTTGTTGATGCATTATATACACCTTTATGTCTCCACCATAATTAGTTAACAACCTATCAGTGGTTTTCAAGTATTGATTAAGTTTAGGGGAAAAGAACGCTCCATGGTCGCATAGCCATTGTGCTAGTGCTAAGGCCAATGAGAGGGCATACATGGGCATCAACACGGGGTGGTGTTTTTATATTTCACAAGGGTGGGGGCGTCATTTCCTCCGCCCCTTCTATGTCTGAGCACATGGGCCAAACCACCAGGGAGCATTCTTTCCCCTCTAAGTTTATTAAGGTGTGAGCAATTTTTTAGGGTAGGACCCCTTCCTCTTCCTCTTCCTCTTCCTCTTCCATGGTAAATCCTAGGTCATGCCAAAATATCAACAAAACTAAAACTATGACCATGCAAATCGATACAAAGATTAGTATTTAAGAATACCTAAACCCATGGTCGGAGAAGCGAATGCTCTCCTAACTATGACAACCGTTGGTTTTGTCTACCTTCTTTTTCTTTCTGAATTCTATGGTTTTTTTCGTCGTGCCTCTAATGAATTAATGGTAACAATTTATAGAGTAAAGGAAGAGACTAACCTAGCATGAAATAAATATCTCATTTCCCATTAAAGGATATTAGAATCAAATCTACACATGCATAATTAATATACTAACTAAGACGTGTCAAATAAAACCCAATAATCCAATATGTGATCACTTTTTAAGTATTGGACTTAACAGACATACTACAACAATAGTCAATACTTTACTAATCTGATTTAATATTATAAAATTAAAGACTATGTTGAATCACAGTGAGACTTATTGGTTTTTGATACATAGAGTGTAGGATTATCAAGCAACCTCGCATCACCTGGATCTCCCTAGGGCAACACCTAAAACCATGGATTCAATAATTGGAACTGGGAGGTCTTCTTAATAGAAGAGACATTTGGCGATAAGCTTGTGCCTATTTGGAGGACAACTAAGATCTTCTGATCTACGTGTGTGGGAGCAGCTCAAACAAAGAAGAATCTGATCTGATCTGAATTCAGGCCGGACGCCTTCCACTGCTAGGTGGGGGGAGGGGGGGGGGCGAGAAGCTGATAACCAAGGTATATATGTTGACCCCACTCAGGAGTCAGGAGTCAGGACCATATATTCTCTTGGACCAACTTCTTCAGCATTAGATACATGAGGGTCAGAGTATCATATATACAAATAATAGATCAGGTCTTTAATTAACATGGTTTACCTTTGTTAATTATAATTATTATTTTAAATCTCTCTCTCTCTCTCTCTCTCGCCTGTGATACAATGCATAGAGGCGTTGCCCCAATTGTTACAATTGAAAATGTCAACTTATAGAGCAAACAAAACATTTATTTATATTTATATTATTATAACATTTTCTTAGAGAGAGTACGAAGCTATTCAGTCAATCATTTTTCTTTCTCCTGAAATGGTGTTCATACTTCATACGTGCATGTTATACATATTATAGAGAGAGAGAGAGAGAGAGAGAGAGAGAGAGAGAGAATTTTTTTTTTAATTCCTTTAAAGGGTAGTTGAAGTTGTAAATTGTTACTATGGAGAGTTCTCGTAGCAATGAGATAGAAATATACCGTATATAGCCCATGAATCAATCTTATTTGGATGAAAAGCCCATTAACTTGGGGAAGGTGGGAGGTGGGGAAGGAAGGCCCACAACTTTATATGCTTAATGGAGTGGGGCCCAACACGTGGAGATGGACCTATGTATGGTTGTCATTAATTATTTATCTTATTCTTTTGGGAGGGAGTGTAAAGAGGGTGAAGGCAACAAGCACGTTCGTTAGTTCGTCTTTTGTTCTTTTTTCTTAGGGGGTCCCTAACCCTAACCCTAACCCTAACCCTATTTGCTCCTCCTCCAAACTCCCATCATTAGACATTATATATGTTTGCTTTTAACTACCAGCCTCCAATAACAAGTTTTTATTAGATCCCCCCACTCTTCACAATCTCACTCATTTTTATTAGGACTTCACCATCTTCCTCAATGTCCATACTATATGGATCTTAGTAGTCAGTACTTTTAGGAAAGTTTTCTTCTTTTCTTCTCTTTTAATTTTTCTAAAGGTATTGATTTTCATAAATGAACGTCTGTGAAACAATGTGATAAATTCATGAGAATCGAGTATTCTTATCCAACGAATGAAATATCATCTATCATGGGTTGAGACTTGCTTCGGGATTCAATTTCCTTTCACTCATATTGAAGAGGAGTCTCTTTACCGTTAGTCATTATGGCAGTAGTATAGGCATCATTACGAAAGAAAAGTAGCAAACTGATAATAATTTATCCTTAACACAAGAAAGCAACTGATATCCCACAGTCTTCTCTATGAGAAAAAAAAAAATTAATAATAATAATCCCACTCTCTCTCTCTCTCTCTCTCTCTCCACGTTTAATTACTTTCTAACTTCCAAATTTAATAGAGCATAAGCTTGGCTTTATCCAACAACCTAAAATAAGAAAGTGCCAAAACTCCATTATATCATCATCTATAATGTGTACCATATCACAACCAACACACATGAATAAAAATGTGACCTTTCTCCTACCGGTCTCCCTCTTTCTTTGCAACTCTAATCTTATTTATTTATTTGTTACAAAAATAAAAACATTTATTTATTTGTTTATTTATTTTTATTAGGGAGAGTTTCCCTTTTTATTAATATCTTTCAAGAAATTGGAATAAGATCGGTTGAATTGATTGAAGGCCATTGATCAAATGATTTCAACCTGTTAATTTGACTCGTCTTTCAAAGGCTCACAAAATTTTTAACAATTCAACCTAGATATGAATCAGAATCGGTGGAAGTTGATTTGGTTGTCAATTCTTCTCTCTCTCTCTCTCTCTCTCTCTCTCTCTCTCTCTCTCATAATTAGGTCCCAAGGAGAGTTGAACTCATGACACGAATTCTACTTCCTTGAACTTTGCAATATTATTATTATGACACCTCATTAGCATAGCCATGGCTTTAGGTAGCAATTCAATATCAATCACGATTCATATTAATTGACCCATATGATACAAATATAGGCTTTTCAGTGATACTGATTGGCCAATATGATAAAAATATAAATTTCTTTTAATAAATAAAATATTGTTTGAATCTATAATTGAGTTTGTATGGCACGTCGTAGCTGATATTCATATAATTGACACCGTAAACTAAATCCATGCATAATCTTAAAAATAAACAAATACTTCCGAATTTGTGGAGACAGATAGACATATATATATTAATCATCACTTCATCATATTTTTTGCCTTATTATGTTTTTTTCCCCTTCTTCTTGACTCAAAAAACATAACTGTATAAAACCCTAACAAATATAACATGTAGGTTGCTCCCTAACCAAGATGAGGTATCTTTCTTTGCTTCCATAGAGGAAGCAAATATGGCTAACGGTAGATTTACCGCTACCCATGTTGTACATTGCTAGTTTTCCTTGCTAAATATATTTTTATCTTCAATAAAAAATAAAATAAAAACATAACCTAATGAAACAGATAAAGTTATTCAATTCTTATGAAAAAAAATAATAATTAGGGAAGTGTTTCGTGTTACGTTAGGGAAATGTGGCTCTTGCCGGTGTGTATGGGGGCTAACGAAAAAGCATCAATAGAGGTGTCATTTCCATTTTATGGAGGTGGGTCAGTCATTTCACCTCCCCATATATCTAGGTGTAGGGGTCACATTCCCCCATAAAAACCATTTTTCAA
>NW_024870581.1:224656-236034 GCF_013358625.1 Macadamia integrifolia
ACCATTTTTCAGAAAAAAGAAAAATAAAAATAAATAAGTAACAAACAATGAAACAAACAAGTGGGTAGAAGTCTGCTACCCGCTTGTGTGGCTACTACGCAAGCATGTAAACCAATTGGGATGCAACGCGGAGGCATCTTCAGTGCATGAGGTGAAAGCATCCTAATCTTTACGTGTCTACCTGTGTCTATACGTGACACATGCAAGTGAATAGCTTTCTTTTTTCCTAAGTATACGTGACACATGCAAGCGTAGACACAAGGACGTGTACCCAAGAGATGTACAATGGTCATTTAGCGACCTCGTGTGTAGTCACCTCGCCCCTGAAAGAGAAAAGTTTGTCCCATATATATTGCGTATTAGTGTGGAAGGCCCCGCAACTACGACTCTATAAGACACACTCCAGCAGGCCCATCACAAAGTGGGCCCCTTCATTAAAACGTTTCCATTGTCTCATTCATCTTTCTTATTTGATAATTTTTGAACGGTTCATGATCACGTTACAAGTCTTATCTGGATCGTACAGATTCTTTTCCATAGCAGTGTCTTTGATTTGGTTAGATTCGATTCCGATGATGAAGCTTATATACTACGCTCACATGTGTTGTCTCTGTTAACCCATTTTCCATATTCTCGACCCGAATCATGAACCCTCAACAAATACAAATGGAGTGAATGATGAATATGATTCCCTGCTGACACCATTTCTACGGTCGAAAAGCGACGTCTCATCATACGTAGGCAGTGTACAGTAGTATCTTCCTTCATTACAGGGAGGACTTTGTATGATAGACATCAGTCAGTCGTCAGATTTGATTGATATTTACCAAACGGATTTTTTGTTTGGTTTTTTTCTGACGGATCCGGATCTTATCCAATGCGCATCCGATTAGACACCACTTATCGGACCAATCGAACTGAACTCGTAAAATACCAAACAAGCTAAATGAAGGAAAAATAAATAAAAAATCATTTGCTTATGTTATGTGGCAGAAGGTTTTATACATTGTCTTGCATGATGCATGGTGCATGATCAACCATAAATCGTTGGATGGAGATAAAATTCTCATTGAGATACCACAACACCTCTTATTAACGAGTCACATGACACCATGGTCTGGTGATCCATAATATATATAGGTAGAAAGTTTTCGGACCCAGCTCCTTTACTGCATGATAGAGGTCGCAACTTAGATCCAACTCTTTGAAACATTCTGACAAAGAACCCAATTCATGGACATATGCCTCAAAGTGTTCCAAGGCATTAGATTTGAGTTGTCACCTCTATTGCACAGTAGAGGAGTTTCGTCCAAAGTTTATTGGTTTGTCAACATACTAACTTTGACATCATGATTTGGTGTTTAGAAATCCGAGATTTCTTCCTCCCTTCTATTTGATGTAGGATTGATAATATCCTCCCTTTTATTTTTTTCTCTACTTATTTTCTCCAAAAATCTACATAATAATAGATAATTGGGATAAAAAAACCAAACTACATCTTAGTAGTTTAGTTTCAGTTTGATTCTCAATATATACCTAAAATTAGGGGTGAACATGAGCCAGGATGGGCCGAGTTGATCCAATTGGCCCTAATTTTTTTCAGGGGTCAACTTAACCATGATTGCCCCTATTTTTGCCATTTGTGTCATATGCAAAAAAAAAAAAGTGCTAATAGGGTGGATGATAGAGGACTGGGGAAATTATAAAGAAAATCCTTATCACACTTAGTTGGTAAATAGTATTTTTTGGAGCCTATGGTCAAATAAGTCTAGTTACAACCCTTATCTAAAAATTAAGGTTAAAATCTAAGTCGGGTTGGCCCTGGCCAAGCTGGGCCCAGACTTCTATTCATGTTTTTTTCAACCCTAACCTATCCCTTAGGATTAGAAATCTTAGCCCCAGCCTTGTTTGGGCTCAGGACGAGCTAGAGTAGGTTCGGATCATTAGTCACAAATGTTCATCCTTACCTAAAACCTATTCAACCTGATTAAATCAGTTCGAGCCAACCAATTGACAATCAAGTGATGTTGGTTTCTCCCTCATTTGATCTACTTGAGTCAAATTTCTTAACGTCCAACTGATTTCGAGTCCAAAGTCCAGATTCTAGACTCGAAATCATTGAAATTTTTTAAAGTTTTTGTAGGACAAAGAAACTCTACCTGTTCTATGATTCTATGCCGAAATGAATGAAAGAATACACAGGAACATCTTTAAAATGCGATGAAGGGACAGCATAGTCTTTTACGTTCAGTCCAGACTGTAGTACCGTAGCAGGGTTCTTTTCCCTTTTTTTTAAAACTTCCTTTGCCATCATCCGACAAGTCGAAGGGTTCTGGACCATATGATTTGGGACCCATTTCATCTACTCTCTCTGGTGGTCCAAATTGACGGCTATTAGATTCATTAAATTTTTTTTTTTTTGATAAACGTATAAGATTCATTATTCATTCTCCAACAAAATCAGTTCAGTTTCATTACAGCACACATCATGTCCTTATCATACAGCTAAGGAGTGAGGAGCCTAAGGACCAAATGTCACATTCACACAGTAGATAGAGAGAGAGAGAGAGAGAGAGAGGGACTATTTTTTTTTTTTTTTTGGAGTTTCATAAGTAGAGATTTATCTGGGTGCGTTTTACTTAGTTGGCTTTCTGGGGCTTGTGGTCGTTGTTGATTGCGCTTTTGGGGGAATTAAATTTCTAAGAAGAAGAAGAAGAAGAATCAAGGAAAAGGAGCAGTGAGGAAGGAAGATAATGGCGGGAGGAGGTGGAGGCGCGGCTCCGGCGCCCAAACAGGACGAGTTGCAGCCACATCCCGTAAAGGATCAGTTGCCCAATGTTGCTTACTGCATGACCAGCCCTCCTCCGTGGCGTGAGTTTCTACATCTGCTATCTTTTTTTCTGTTTTTGGTTTCCTTTTTTGTTGTTTCCTGTTCAAGAGAAGTGATGTGGTTTATTTAGTAAAAATTGGGTAGTTTATTTTTGTAGTTCTGCATTTGGTCCCCCATTTTATGATTATTTATACGAAGATCTTAATTTTTCTGGTGCTTTATTTTAGTTGTTGGAACTCACGTTTGCCTTTTCAATTTTTCCTTCTTTGAAGTCAAAATGATATCTGTTCGGATTTCCTTCCATATTTTTCTTGGGGATGGAGGTGTTGGGGACTTGGGGAGGGGGAATTAGTTTTTATTTTACACTTTCCATGCTTTTCTTCTGTTCTCTGCTTGAATTCTGTCTTGTATTTGCTTAACACCTGCGAGCAAATGTAACCTCAAGGATGGATTTAACACAAATGAAGTGGAAATGTGGTGCAGATTTTCCATGGTGGGCTCCAAGTAGTCGCATTGAGAACTTAGGATAAGTCTGAGTTGGCTTACCTCTGTTTTTAAGCTTTCCACTGTTCTGGATGAACCCACTTGGGTTCGACTCTCTTTTTGCTGCAATTTTTTTTTGTATCTCCTTTGTGTGTAGTAACCTGCCTCTATCATCCTCTGTTATTGGATGTTATGAAACTCACTCCTTTTTTTTTTGGTCGGTTAGTTCTCCTCGTGGTTTTACTACATGCATTTGTTTCTTAGAAAATTCTCTTCTTACATTTTAAATCCTTTTGGGTATTTTTACTGCAGCGGAGGCCATCCTCCTTGGTTTCCAGCATTACCTGGTCATGCTAGGCACCACAGTTATCATTCCGACTGCTCTTGTTCCTCAGATGGGAGGAGGAAATGTAAGCCTTTGGAAGAATTAATCCATATCAATTGACATTTCTTTGCACTCTATTGTATCTGGTTTTGTTTGTGTGGTTGTTTTCTCCTTAGATAACATTCTTGAGTCCTCAACTGGAATCACATTTTTGCAATTTGTAGGATGAGAAAGCAAGAGTTATCCAGACACTACTGTTTGTTGCTGGTTTGAACACACTGGCCCAGACATTGTTTGGGACCCGATTACCTGCTGTGATTGGAGGGTCGTATACCTTTGTGGCACCCACCATATCAATAATTTTGGCTGGTCGATACAGTAATATTGTTGATCCTCATGAGGTCTATCAATTTAAACCCATCCTTATGGCTGATTTTTTGTTGGTGTTTTGAGTCAAATCTGATTTTAACTATGCTGCATGTCTTCTATGACTGCACAGAAATTTGAGCGGATTATGCGTGGAATCCAGGGGTCCCTTATTGTTGCTTCGACTCTTCAGATAGTCTTTGGATTCAGTGGGCTTTGGCGTAATGTCACAAGGTTGGTCCAGAATTTGAGGATTAAAATTGTGCAGTACCTAGTTTTGTTGAACTGATGGGATTTTAATGAGCTAATGCTGCATGATACCAAATTGGAAGATGTTGAGAAGGGGAAAAAAAAGGAGGGGGCATCCAAATAGCACTTTCGTTTGGCTGGTTCACACATTTCTTTTATATAGTACATTCCAGGTCAACCTGAGACCTGTGAATTCTTAACAACAATGACTTGTCCAAGCCATTTCAGACTTGTCATACACTTTACATACCCTTTTCAGTCCTCACAATTCTACATACATGCTCCAAAGGAGTAGGCATCTAGCAGAGGGATTCTAGGAACAATGATTGCCTGCGTTCTGTGATCATTGCCTGTGAAAGTGTTGTTAATTATTATTTTTTTTCTCTTATATTTGTTTAGATACTTAAGTCCTCTGTCAGCTGTTCCATTGGTAGCTCTTGCTGGTTTTGGACTCTATGAGCTTGGTTTTCCTGGTGTAAGTACAGCATGTCTTTTTCGATATTGTCCTAGCTTGTAAATGTTGTGCTTATGTTTTATCTTGGTATTTCTCAATAAGATTTTGTTGCTAGTTTTTGCATGTTCAGTCCCCCTGCTCAAAATTTTGAGGTTGAGTATTTTGCCTCTGATTTTTAGGTTGCTAAATGTGTGGAAATTGGACTGCCAGAGCTCATCATATTAATAATCTTCTCACAGGTAATGCTCTTTAATCTATCATATAAGCCCAAATTTTCTTTTTCCAAATGCGAGGCACCAAGTTATGAACAAAACTTGAGGATTTTATGGGTGGAGAAAATTATGAATCATTCTTGGCACTTCCCAATTATTTAATGGTTCTTACTGACAATTCCGTATGTCTATTTTCTCTAGGCTGTGATTCTACTGGACTAACAGGTTTAAATGCTTAAATTCCTGTTTTGCAGTACATTCCCCATGTTATACGCAGTGAGAGGCATGTTTTTGACCGGTTTGCAGTTATCTTCTCTGTGGCGATTGTGTGGGTTTATGCCCACCTCCTTACTGTGGGTGGGGCCTATAAGAATGCGGCTCCAAGAACTCAATTGACTTGCCGCACTGATAGATCTGGGCTTGTGAGTTCAGCTCCATGGTAAGTATTTTGTCTTTTGAACTTTAATCCAACTTTTTCCTCTTGAATTTAAGTAGTGCACTTATCCTGACATCACTACTATGATAGGCTAGATGCTGGGTCCAGTTGTGAGACTTGAGTATTTGCTTTTGCATTTTAGTTAGTGTTAATTATACGTGTTGTGGAAATCAGGTCTATATATGTTATACTCAAATAACAAAACCTGTGATTCCATTTATATAAGGTTCATACAGTACAATAAACTATCCTAGATGTTGATGAATAGTGTTATACTCTGATTTGTGTATACAGGATAAGACTTCCATATCCATTCCAGTGGGGAGCACCTACATTTGACGCAGGTGAAGCCTTTGCCATGATGATGGCTTCATTTGTTGCCCTTGTCGAGGTTTGTGCACTTCTCATGAGTCATGACTGTGCTTATAGATCTAGATGTGTCATTGAGCTTTGGATTCTTTTCACCCCCACCCCAAGAAAAATGACCATTTAGTTTCTTTTCTCCCCCCTACCCCAGAAAAATGAACATTTTTAAATTCCACTTCTAGTTATTTCTATCCAGATGTTTTATTAATCAGTTGCTGTTGATATTCTAAATTGTCCATGATGATGTGCATTTTGTTGCTTGCGGCTCTATTATGTTTTATGAGCTCTATGAGCTATCCTTCCATTACAAGAATGCCCTTGCTCAATGAATTCAAGAGCGAGGGCACTCACAATATCCAAGTTTAGGTGCTTGAGAGCACATTTTGAGGAATCTATAGCTTAAAATCCATATCACGTAAAAAATTTGAGATGCTTCCCTTGGTCTGTCTCATTCTCATGATCAGTTGTTTGTGGTTCATGTTGGGAGCTAATACTTATAACTATAATGAGCTGGCTTCATTTGGTGCAGCTTATGATTAGTTTTTTTGGCACTTATGTTTCCTTTTGCTGAAAATGACAATTTGGTGGTCTCAAGTGCATTTTTGGCAGTTAATATTGGCCTTTCGATTACTGTCTAGTGTGGATATTTTAATATTTGCCTCATGCATTCTGGACCCTAGCAGTATTTTGACACTTTGAGGTTGACTAAAGTCTGACAAATTTTCATAATCAAATGCAGTCCACCGGTACCTTCATTGCAATTGCAAGGTATGCTAGTGCAACTCCGGTGCCACCATCTATTCTCAGCCGTGGAATTGGTTGGCAGGTAACAATAAAACTCAGTGGAACAGCTGTCTATTTCTTTACGATACATTGAAACTCAGTACAATTCGAGAACTTTACTTATGGCATGCTATGCACCCATGAAATATCTGGTATCCCTGCTTATGATCCCCTCAACTTCCTGTTTAGAAGGGGAAAGAAAATAAAATAAGAAGTTCAAAGTAGCAAAGAGAAAGGAGGATAAAACAAATACTGTGATGTTTCTGTCCATGGTCAATCCATGCAACAGGTGGGACACCTCTTGGAGGTGGCATACCCTAACATCAAAAAGGAGGTGATAGTTTGGGCCCAAAATCCGGATGACAAGGACCCACGTTAATTGTAGAAGCTTGCACAGAAAATCCCTGTGCTGAGAAGGGAAGGTTATGCAATATGTACCATGTTCCTTATGCATATAATAATCCCTGATGTTGTCCATTGATTGAGCTGTTTGAAATGGTGCATAGGTTTAGGTGTGGTAAGCATTGATGGTGCCACCATTATACACGCTGCAGCCTGGTGCTAGTGTTGAATTTTTCTAATTCTAGTTGGAACTGGATGTTGCTGTTTCTAAATTGGTTATTTGATATTTCTGATTTCAGGGAGTTGGGATCTTGCTCTCTGGGTTATTTGGAACTGTAAATGGGTCCTCAGTATCAGTGTAAGGTCTCAAGATTGGGAATCAGTGCTTTATTGGGTTATATTAGGAACAATAGATAGCTGTTCATTGACTTGTAAATTTCGCTCTGTTGCTGTTATACAGCGAAAATGCTGGATTATTAGCATTGACCCGTGTTGGTAGCCGAAGGGTGGTTCAAATATCTGCTGGTTTCATGTTATTCTTTTCCGTTCTCGGTAAGTTGCTTGGGATTTTGTGAAGAAATTTTATGGGTGCTGTTTCTTTAGTCTTGGGTCTCTGATCTTAGTCGAATTTTGTTGACTATCTAGGAAAATTTGGAGCAGTCTTTGCATCTATTCCTTCACCGATTGTTGCAGCATTGTATTGCCTGTTCTTCGCCTACGTGGGTATGTGCCATTTGAAAGTGAGAACCATTTGGTATCTTGGGTTATATATTTAACTAGTTTAGTTAACAATTTTCATTATGAATAGGTTCTGTTGGTCTGAGCTTCCTCCAGTTCTGCAATCTCAACAGCTTCAGAACAAAGTTCATACTAGGTTTCTCTGTTTTCATGGGCTTGTCAGTGCCTCAATATTTCAATGAGTACACGGCAATTAAGGGTTATGGTCCAGTTCACACTAGTGCAAGATGGGTATGCATGAACCTTCGTTCCTTCTGATCTCCCCTTGTGCTATCATATATATGAGTTTGGTAATCACCTTAGTGATGGCTGTACTGTTCTGAGTTTGTTCTGTTGTTCTTGGCAGTTCAATGACATGGTCAACGTGCCCTTCTCCTCCGAAGCATTTGTAGCTGGTATCCTGGCACTATACCTAGACATAACGTTGCATCGGAAGGACAGGGCAATCAGGAGAGACAGGGGAAGGCACTGGTGGGATAGGTTCCGGTCTTTCAAGACGGACACAAGGAGTGAGGAATTCTATTCCTTACCTTTTAACCTCAACAAGTTCTTCCCGTCCGTTTGAACGATGGAATCAAGAAGACATGGTTCAAAAGCTGTGCGATACTAGTCTTGTTTCTCTCAGTATCTTCAAGTGAAGCAGCCTGCAATGCATTTGTTTTTTTTTTTTTTCCTTTAAATTTATTCCTCAATCAAATAGACAGTAGTGATATAAATGTATCCAGGAAGCAACAAATTTTCTTTTTTCTACTTTGAGTCGTAAATTGGTTTTAATTTTCTGTAAATCTAAGAGGGGTGAAATGGATTTAAAGGTGCAGAAGGAGCAAATTACCTGCCTTAAATATTTTTATGTTAACCACTGAATATATTTAGGATGATGAACTGGTCGTATTATGATGTATAGAGCATAATGTTGGGCAGTTAAAAAGTGTCATATGTAGAAGCTAGAAGCTATGTGGCAGAGATGAGATGTTAAGATTGATGTTAGTAAAACTAGGAAGGATAAAATAAAAAATGAGCATATTAGAGTAGGTTTGGGAATTACCCCAATGACAAATTCTGTGAAAGTTGTTTAAGGTGATATAGTTATATTCAACGGAGGCTCGAGGATGCCCCAACGAGAATGAGTGATATGATTCAGATCAAAGGAGTTAAAAGAATTCGGAGCAAACCTAAAATGACAAGAGGAGAAGTTTTGAAGAATGATATGCAAGTCTCAGTCTCGTTCGAAGTATGATCATTGTCAGTAAAAATGTGTTTAAAACGGGTTTTATACTATTTAAAACACGTTTTCTTGTATGCTTTTCAAAGATACTTAAAAAACCAGCAAACGACAAGCATTTTCTTTCTAAACACGTTTCCGTTTTTTGGCTTTTTTAAGACTTAAACTTGTTTAACATAACGTCCACTGAATTGATTATATCTTTCTCTCCCAAACTCTGATCCACTTGATTCTTTCGCCGACTTAAAGCCAACTCAATGGCCTATATTTCTCATGATATCACCTTCAAGTCAGTATCAATGTATGGATCTCGAAATTGAGATACAAATTGATGCATTTGCTGAAAAATGTTTCTAAAGTGATGACTCCTAATTCAAATTGAACATACATATGCATTAGTGTGATGTATGAATTTAGAATTGGTAGTGGATGATATTCAATTATATATCATAAAACTTAAAATGAGACATAAGATATACATGCAGTAATGTTAGATACTGTAATTATTTTGAACATTAGATACAAGTATTCATGTAATAATTTCTCAATTTATACGAGTATAGTACTGTTTTTTTGGTCTCGTTTGTTTAAAATCTACACATTTAAAACTCATACCTTTTGTTTTCCCTTTTTTTTCCGTTCTCTGTTTTTTTGACTGTTTATTTGACTTATAGTTCAAAAATTTTATTGTTTAAAACCCGTACTGTCCATTTCTATTTTTTTGTCGTTCCCGTTTTTGCTGACTAGGAGTATGACATTGAATAAAATCTATTGTGTTGGTGTATGATGTCTTGTATTCCGTCACAGTTTAATCTAGGGAGTCTTGGTGTAGGCCCCCCTGATAGGTAGTATGGCGATCTGTGGGGGTTGCAAGGGGCCAGGAGGCCCCCTTGCATAGCGGGGGTGTAGGGGGGCTGCGCCCCCTGCTCGAATTTTTTGTTTTAGGGCAGTTTTGTACTTTGCAGATTAGAGTTTTTTTTTCGCTATATGTTTGTAGCGAGGTTTTCTTTATCTGAAATGCAAACAATATTGAGAGTTGTGAAGACGAGCATTGTAATTCTATTCTCCATTGATAGTGAAGCAGGATTTCATCTCACCGAGGATGTAGGCAATCTTACCGAACCTTATAAACCTGTGTGTGTTGCTTGTTCTTGTTTTTCCATTACCTTCTGTATCGTTTTAGGGTTGTATTTCTACATATTGGAAGGTAATGATCCATATAGCCGACTAGTTGAGATTTTTCTTACTTGATGGGCTGTGACTATTCCTCTTGCTGTTACCACTTTGTTCCCTTTTTTCTATATATACTCTCCATCAATTTTTTCCCTTTTTATCTGTTTAGACCTTTTTTTTTCCCCTTATTTTTGTGTGTATGGATCAAGGTTTCAAAACTTGGGAGTGGCCATAGGATCGATCATGGTCGATACCATTTCAATACCAATATGGATCGGTCTAGATTGGATCCGATCGTATTGGACAAATCTATCCTTGTTATAAAATAGATCAATTTTTATTACAATTTTACCCATAGACCATACATGTGTATTGAGGTCGGTCAAAGTTGATATCATTCTGATCCAATCAATATTAATCATTTCGTTTTTTATAACCATGGTATGAATCTATGGGCCCGTTTGATAACGTTTCAAGAAATGCGTTTGTGCCGTTTCTGTGTCCAGAAATGCCAGAAACGGAACAAAAAACGTTTGATAAAACTGTTTTGTTTCACTTATTTTCAAAGATAGAAATTGAAATTTCTACCTATTAATGGTTCAAGAAACGACCCAGGTGAAACAAGGCCATTTCTGGAAACGACTCGTGGCCATTCTTTTCGCTGGTTACTCTCGACTTTCAGAAACATGACTATCAAACACCTTCAATTCTGTTTATATTTCTAAAAACGGAAATTTATGTTTCTACTATTTTCTTAAAATAAAAACGGTAGAAACATTATCAAGCGGGTCTTATGTAGTTGATCCCATTAAGTTGGAATAAAGAATTTGTTATTATTGTTTAAACTTGCAATGGTGAGACTGCAGTGTAAAGACATTAAGAACGTAGTAGTGAACCTGCAACACCACAACAAAAGAAACGTGGGCATTGTTGGGGAAATGAGAATTTCATGCGGTGTATATCCACATGAGCAACAAAGATACAGCCACCATTGCTGACTCTCAGGCCGTGAATTGTGCCGGAGAGTTCGTTCTGGCGGTGTAAATGCAAGAAAGGGACTGGTCACTGATGTCTAGACTTTCATTCTCTGCTGCATAATACTTTCGTTATCGTTGTTGCAGAGGTGGGTCCGTCCTTGCTCCTCCTTGTGGTACAATATGTATGATGTGTCATTGGGGATTAGTTCAGCGTCTCTCATCTTCAGATAGCGTCCACTTGTAAGCATTTATTTTTGTTGCAGGTCCTCAGTGACTCCCAGTTCTCATTCTCTGATCGAGAAGAAAGGAATAAGAATTGATTGTGATATAGATGCCTTAACCACCACCACCACAACAACAACAACTTAAAAAAAATCTCAATCTCATCCCAATTTAAATTGGGCCTGCTACATAGATCATGC
>NW_024870581.1:236054-240977 GCF_013358625.1 Macadamia integrifolia
ATCTATTCCTTCACCGATTGTTGCAGCATTGTATTGCCTGTTCTTCGCCTACGTGGGTATGTGCCATTTGAAAGTGAGAACCATTTGGTATCTTGGGTTATATATTTAACTAGTTTAGTTAACAATTTTCATTATGAATAGGTTCTGTTGGTCTGAGCTTCCTCCAGTTCTGCAATCTCAACAGCTTCAGAACAAAGTTCATACTAGGTTTCTCTGTTTTCATGGGCTTGTCAGTGCCTCAATATTTCAACGAGTACACGGCAATTAAGGGTTATGGTCCAGTTCACACTAGTGCAAGATGGGTATGCATGAACCTTCGTTCCTTCTGATCTCCCCTTGTGCTATCATATATATGAGTTTGTTAATCACCTTAGTGATGGCTGTACTGTTCTGAGTTTGTTCTGTTGTTCTTGGCAGTTCAATGACATGGTCAACGTGCCCTTCTCCTCTGAAGCATTTGTAGCTGGTATCCTGGCACTATACCTAGACATAACGTTGCATCGGAAGGACAGGGCAATCAGGAGAGACAGGGGAAGGCACTGGTGGGATAGGTTCCGGTCTTTCAAGACGGACACAAGGAGTGAGGAATTCTATTCCTTACCTTTTAACCTCAACAAGTTCTTCCCGTCCGTTTGAACGATGGAATCAAGAAGACATGGTTCAAAAGCTGTGCGATACTAGTCTTGTTTCTCTCAGTATCTTCAAGTGAAGCAGCCTGCAATGCATTTGTTTTTTTTTTTTTTCCTTTAAATTTATTCCTCAATCAAATAGACAGTAGTGATATAAATGTATCCAGGAAGCAACAAATTTTCTTTTTTCTACTTTGAGTCGTAAATTGGTTTTAATTTTCTGTAAATCTAAGAGGGGTGAAATGGATTTAAAGGTGCAGAAGGAGCAAATTACCTGCCTTAAATATTTTTATGTTAACCACTGAATATATTTAGGATGATGAACTGGTCGTATTATGATGTATGGAGCATAATGTTGGGTAGTTAAAAAGTGTCATATGTAGAAGCTATGTGGCAGAGATGAGATGTTAAGATTGATGTTAGTAAAACTAGGAAGGATAAAATAAAAAATGAGCATATTAGAATAGGTTTGGGAATTACCCCAATGACAAGTTCTGTGAAAGTTGTTTAAGGTGATATAGTTATATTCAACGGAGGCTCGAGGATGCCCCAACGAGAATGAGTGATATGATTCAGATCAAAGGAGTTAAAAGAATTAGGAGCAAACCTAAAATGACCATAGGAGAAGTTTTGAAGAATGATATGCAAGTCTCAGTCTCGTTCGAAGTATGATCATTGTTAGCAAAAATGTGTTTAAAACGGGTTTTTTACTATTTAAAACACGTTTTCCTGTATGCTTCTCAAAGATACTTGAAAAACAAGTAAACGACAAGCATTTTTGTTCTAAACACGTTTCCGTTTTTTGGCTTTTTTAAGACTTAGCTTGTTAAACATAACGTCTACTTAATTGACTATATCTTTCTCTCCCGAACTCTAATCCACTTGATTCTTTCGTCGACTTAAAGCTAACTCAATGGCCTATATGTCTCATGATATCACCTTCAAGTCAGTATCGATGTATGGATCCCGAAATTGAGATACAAATTGATGCATTTGCTGAAAAATGTTTCTAAAGTGATGACTCCTAATTCAAATTGAACATACATATGCATTAGTGTGGTGTATGAATTTAGAATTGGTAGTGGATGATATTCAATTATATATCATAAAACTTAAAATGAGACATAAGATATACATGTTGTTTTATGGTTGTCCTTGTTGGCAACTCGGCCACGTGGCGATGATGACGTGGCCAGTTTGGGTGACGTGGATGAAAATGATGACATGGCAGTATCCAGTGTCACCGATGAGATAACAGAGCAGCTTGGTATGCATGGAGTGGTTTAATACATCATTAATAGGTGGTGCGGGTTTCTGGGTCAAAACTGGCAAAATTGGCCTATTTACGATCGAGGGCATTTTCGGCAATGAAAATGACATTTTTGGAAGATCGGTTCTTCATGAAAAATATAGATTGTAATTTTCCTAGTCCAGTGCATTTGATTTCGTCACATTCCGATACCGTATGAAGAAGTTACGGCATTTATGGCAGTCAAGGGCAGTTTCGGCATTGAAGATGAATTTTTTAAAGGAAGCGTTCTACATGTAACAATACGACAAAAATACAATATTTCCAACGGTTCTGATTTCATCGCATTCCGATTCCGTATGAGAAAGATACGTCATTGGAAAGGTGTAGGGGCATTTTGGTCTTTTTACATGGATGATTCAGATGATTGAGTCTTCTGATAAGTCGTAGAGAATCCAGTTACGATTCCAACGCACTTTGTTTCATATCGATCGGATATTGTATGAAAAAGTTATAAGCGTTTCCGTAAAGTCGGTTTGAAAATCCAAACCGAAAATCCATCAGTTGCTCTCGGTGTTGGGTGGATTTTTCGGATTTTATTTTTGAAATTCGAAGGGCTTTTGTGTAATTTAAAGATTTTGAAGGTCTGAGTTGCAAGGGGTCTTTAAGCACTGAAACATATGGAGTCAAGGGCTTGATTGTAATAAAGAGGAGTAAAGGAAAGTGAAATGGACGGCCAAGATTCGACCACGTAGGCTTGATGCCCATCCAAAGGCTGCTGAGATTTTGGTGTGATATGGACGAGATAGATGCTTGCGCGTGGGATTTGATTGGTTAGATGCATAATTCTTGATGCACTGGCGCTACACTATATCAAGTTATGTTATTGTGTTTCGCACGTGTATAGAAAGTATAAAAAGGATTCTGATCTTAATGATCTCATGAAATCTGATTAAAGCCATCATGGAAGATTCGGATCCAACGGTCAATATGCATTTTCACTTTGTGAGTGGGAGACAAGCTCCCTTAAAATCCGGAAAATCAACCAATCATAGATCGACAACACTTCTGACGATGTCAGCGCCTACGTCATGATGACGTCATCAAGATTCAAATCTAACGGTTTGGATCTGTTGTCCGTTGGTTTAATCGGACGGCTTGGATTATAAGATCTCTTATATGAGATCTACGGTCAGATCTCGCCCCTGTTGCGCGCGCCGCCGGTGTAGCCTACGCCACCCGTACGAAGATTCCATTTCGGGCTATCTCATTGCTCCAACTTCAAAAGGTCATATCTCTTTCATTTTAAGTCGGATTTGGGTGAACCAAGTTGCAGCTTCTTCGTTTTTTCAAGCCCTACACCATGGAAGAAAGAAAAATGGGTTTTGAGTGAAAGAAGGCTACGGTTTTGGTAGGAGAAGCTTCCCCCTCTTTGTTGGTCCTTGAATGAACATACATTCTTGATGATAAATGTTCTTAGGCCATTAAAGGAGGTAAAAGAGGTGGTTGAAGTGTGTTAATGGTACATTAACTCAAAGCCAAGGAAGAAGAGAAGAAAGCAAGGATGTGTTTGCTTTGAAGAGCAAGAAGCCAAGGAGAGAGAAGGTGTGAGCACCAAACTTGTCGTTACAAGTTACCAGTCATCCCAGGCAATCGGTTGTGAGATTCTCTAACCGGATTTTACATTACATGTATGTATGTATGTTAGGGTTAGTTGTGGATGAATGTATACATGCTAGGTTAGTTGTGGATGAACTGTAAGCATGCTAGCTAGTTGTGGATGCATATGCTAGGCAAAGCTTGACTGCAGGGCATTGATATAAGCCCAATTTAATTGTATTATTTATTATGTGTTTAGTGGGTGCTAAGCACCAGGAGTGGGTGCTCCCGTGTAGTGGGTGCTACACATTGTATCGGCACTACTAGTGCCATCTCAGCTTCGGCTTGAGAAAATTGGGTGTGGGTGCTCCCGACTGTGGGTGCAGTCAAAAGTAGTGTATTGAGTAGGTACGAAGCCTTTACAGGCACTACTCCGGGGATGTAGGCAAATTTTCGAACCTCGTAAAAACCCTGTGTTGTGGGTGCTTGTTGTTTGTATTTTATATTGAAGTGCGTGGAATGTGGAATGGATGTGTACACTTGAAAGTGCCTATGAGAGGCTGAGTGTGCATACGACTGTGTGCAAACAGGGACAGGTATATCAGGTTTTTCTTGGCCAGACATCGGACAGGTTTTTAGGGATCGGAATTGGACTCACTGATTCACCACCCTCTCAGTGACTGCCGGGTTACAACATTAATATCTCCATCTTGATCTTCTTAGAGGGGAAATTCATCTTATCTCATTGCTTAAGCACTTTATACAATTTGGGGCTTTCATTTTGAGGAGCAATAAAGGATAGAGAACTCCCAAATCAAGTAGCTTTAGCGAAAGGGCATTCTAGTAGAATGTGATCACTGGACTCCACTACAGCTCGACACCGAACGCAGCCTGGATCTACTTGAAGTTGTCGCTTCATTAGCCCTTCCCCTGATGCAATCCCTTAAGCACACATACGCCACAATAAAAACTTCATCTTCGGAAGGGCTTTACAATTCCAGATTTTCTTCCAAGTCGTAGGCCTAATTTGATCCCATTTGTGACACCGAGAGGAAGAGGCTTGAGTTTGGCGTTGCCCTTCTCGAAGGTTGGATAACAAGTGATATGCCGACTTAATGGAGAAATTCCCTGATTTATCACCACCCTAGATTAATCTGTCAGCATGCGGGAATAGACTTAGGTTGATTTTTGTGATCCGAGATTTATATTCAGGGTGAAAATATAGATTGAGAATGTCCTCCCTCCATCTTCGATTGTCACTATCAATGAGCTTTGAGACCTTTGAAATCGGGCAGTGAATATGACGATGATGAATAATCTAAAATGATGGAGAAGAGGGTACCCAATTTGAGTTCTAAATGTCAATGTCAACTTCGGTACCAACTTGCCATAGGAGACCTTGCTGAAGAACATCTCTTCCTATTAGGATACTACGCTAACCCCATG